>NC_052949.1:23671412-23971412 GCF_013358895.1 Oreochromis aureus
AGCACCCAGGCTGGGCTTATAGTGACGCCAAGCAAAATTTGTTGCAACACCCGATCGCCGCCAAGTCTGTGTTTTAGCTGGACTCATTTTTCGCTTATATGGGCCGATGATGGTGGTCGATGTGGAAAAAATAACTGAGTTGTTTGGTGGTGGAGCTAGCCGGAGCTACAACAGAGGGCAGCTATCCACCGGTGTGTGACAGAAAGGACATGCCGCGAACCACACATAGGAGGTGGGGCAGGCCACCGCCGATCGACCGGTGGTTGCTAACCTGGAGGTCAATCGTGGATCAGGGAAAGCGAAGGTGGTTGCTAACCTGGAGGTCAATCGTGGATCAGGAAAGCGAAGGCAGGAGCTGAGGGTGAACTGAATTTCAGGTAAGAAGTTATGAACTGCACTCTATTTGGGTCAGATATAAACAGAGTTTAGGTGTAGTTTATTTTCGTTGTGCTGACCTTTTACAATCGTACTGCATGCTAGCTAGCACGACAGCTGTGTGCGCGTAAGTTACTGATGTTGAACTTTATTATATTCATAAGGGTTGGTTCGTCAGAGTTGCCGTACAAACGGAATCGTCCCCACATTCAGAGAAAACATTACGATTTATTCTGTCGTTACGAAGCCTCCCTGTCATTCTCTCGCCAGTTGCAACTTCACTCATGAAACTGATCAACGATCGGCTTTTCGCTCTTGTTTATCGCGCTAAAGAACAGCAGCACGTTTAAGCTTGATCAGCTGTTGTTAGAATTCATTTGATTTTAATTTCTAGCAGCTCCTTCAGTGGGAGACTGCGGCACCCACGGTGTGGGATGGAGAGATTTCGCAGGTCTTTCCTCCCCACTGCTGTCAGACTCCACAACAAAGACTTTAACTGATCAAACACACACATGTGCAATAACACTAAGTGCAATAATCTTCCTGGCATCGTTGTATTTTTTACTCAGTTGTATATAGCATTTGTATTCTATTTTTATCTTATTGTATATTTTATTCTATTTTATTCTACTGTATATAGTATTTTATTTTATTCTATTCTGTACAGTTGTGTACTGTATTTATTCTTATTTTATTTTATTCTAATTTTTGCTTCATAACTTTTGCACTGTCCACTTCCTGCTGTGACAAAACAAATTTCCCACATGTGGGACTAATAAAGGTTATCTTATCTTATCTTAGTATCAGCTGATGTTTGCTGGGGCACAGCTGTAGAAGCGGCTGGTCCAAACCAGGAGATGTCCTTACTGAATCATCAGAGCTGAACTGGTGATGGAGAAACAGGTTTACCCTTTAGGTGACATGAATGAGTTGAAGGAAGTTATGAACTGTTTCTGACAGACAAATATACACCAAGCTCCTGTTTTTGTGTAGCTGACAGCTGGTAACTGTGCAGGGGCGGATCTAGCAAAGCTTTTGCCAGGGGGCCAGGTAGGGCATTAACAGGGAAAGGGGGACACAAAGATATACTTTTCTTTCTTACTCTCATATAAAATATTTAGCTTTTTATTAAATAGTTATCTGCATCTTACAACCACAGTTTGTATAATAATACACAAGATTGGCTGTAGACCATTGTTAATCATTCAGAACACTGTGTAAAAATAACAAAAACAAAAGTGAATGCACAGCCGGCTGTGTGGGTAAACCAACCATGTGTGAAAAGTGGTCCATAATGTAATGCTTCAAAGCGTGTTCATGCAAAAATTGTCGGGTCTGCCGTGGTACAATGGGACTTCTGCTCATGAACCTGTGTGCACAGCGTCTGCAAATCAGCGCTGTAAGTAACTTCATCTTTACACAAAACTGTAAGCTGTCATCTGTGAAGCGTGAGCGGTGTTTGTTTTACCATAGTTCATGGTGGAGAATGGCTGCTCTTCTGAGTTTTGCTCTCTGTAGCTGTATGAATGGCAAACTACAGTGATTAGCAGCGGCATAGGCACACATAAAATTTCTTCTGAAATTTTCGCTTTCTAGTTCTTATTATGTGTGCCTATGCCAAGAGGCACACATATTACTATTCGTCGGATTTATTATTCTTATTATTATTATTCTCCATCTTCCGCCTAAATTTCGCACGTATCACGCCCGCAGTTTTGAGACAAGCTTCATATATGTTACCTCATTTTGTGCGGCGGATCTGGAATGGTGTGCTATGACTTTTGGTGTTTATGAATTTTATAGTTTTTAAATATTAATATTTTAGTGAAAATTTTCCGCGCTCCTCTGCCAAACAGTTTTGACATTAGGATTACATATGTTAGATCATTTTGTGCGGCTGGAGCTGGACTATTATGTTGTGACTTTTGGTGTTTATGACTTTTATAGTTTTTTAATATTAATATTTTAGTACAAATTTAGGCCAATTCATCTTTTGGCGCCAAATAAACAGACTTCATTTGTGGTGTCTTGGCTCTCTCTAGTGGTATACCGGGAGTAGTATAGCCGAAAAGATTTGTCCTTGTGTTGAAAACTCCATATCCCACAATTCATAGCACGCCTCTACAGAGTGAACAATGGCGGCCACCACTTCGCTTTTATATGTCTTTTATTCGTGTTTCTAGGTCACAAAATAAACTTTTAAGATATTTTCAGGCGAGAATGTAGGTGTGTAAACTTCAAATATCTGCTTGTTTTATCAAGACATCCCATATTTAGCGACAGTGCTCTGACGACGTTGGTCCTGCCTGACAGCTAGCCGGCTACCTAGCTAGCTGCCGCGCTTGGCTGCAAATGGATAGCGAGGGACTCTCTCTGTCGTTTCACCTCCCGGTCTCTCAAATGCTCGCACAGAATCGGAGTTACAGCTGGATGTGGAAAAATAACTGAGTTGTTTGGTGGTGCTATAACGCTGAGCTACAACAGTGGGCAGCTATCCACCGGTGTATGACAGAAAGGACATGCCGCGACCGCCCGATCGACCGGTGTTTGCTAACGCGGGAGGTCAATCGTGGATCAGGGAAAGCGAAGGCAGGAGCGTGAGGTGAACTGAATTTCAGGTAAGAAGTTATGACCTGCACTCTATTTGGGTCAGATATAAACCGAGTTTAGGTGTAGTTTATTTAGCAGCAGTTCTCTTATGTGTTGCTGATAGTCGGCTAGCTAGCTAGCGCCGCTAGCATAGTTAGCTAGCACCGCTAGCGACCCTTCGTGAAAAAGCACCCAGGCTTGGCTTATATTGAGGCGGGTGAAACTCGTGTCAGCACCCGGTCGCTCGCCGACAGTATGTGTTTTAGCTGGACTTATTTTTCGCTTATATGGACCGATGATTTATTTATTTATTCATTTTAGTAACGGTATAAACAGTGAAAGGTGGTGGATTGGCCAGATGTAAACTTCAAATATCTGCTCGTGTTACCAAGACATCCCATATTAGCTCTGATGTTTTCGGTGCCTGCAAAGAGCTAGACAGGTAGCTAGCTAACCCGAGCTGGCTGTCTTTTGACTCAGGGTCATAGCTGGACTTATTTTTCGTTTTTATGAGCCGATGAGGGTTTTTTTTTTAGTAACGGTACAAACAGTGAAAGGCGGTGGATTGTCCAGATGCTGGTCGATGTGGAAAAAATAACTGAGTTGTTTGGTAGTCGCTGACGCGGAGCTACAACCGAGGGCAGCTATCCACCGTGTGTGTCAGAAAGAACATGCGGGAACGAGGCGGCGAGGCGACCGCCAATCGACCGGTGGTAGATCGTGGATCAGGGAAACCGAAGGCAGGAGAAGCAGGCGGCTGCCGGTCGGAGCGTGAGGTGAACTGAATTTCAGGTAAGAAGTTATGACCTGCACTCTATTTGGGTCAGATATAAACCGAGTTTAGGTGTAGTTTATTTTCGTTGTGCTGACTTTTACAATCAGTTATAATAACTCGTACTGCGTGGTAGCTAGCACGATGGAGTTTCTATACAGCTGTGTGCGCCGCTAAGTTACTGATGTTGAACTTTATGACAGCCTCCCCGTCATTCTCTCGCCTGTTCAAACTTCAGTCATGAAACTGATCAATGATCGGCTTTTCTCTTGTTTGTTTATCGCGCTAAACAACAGCAGCAGTTTAAGCTTGATCAGCTGTTGTTAGAATTCATTTGATTTTAATTTCTAGTATCAGCTGATGTTTGCTGGAGCCACAGCTGTAGAAGCGGCTGGTCGAAACCAGGAGATGACCTTACTGAATCATCAGAGCTGAACTGGTGATGGAGAAACAGGTTTACCTTTTTTTAGGTGACATGAATGAGTTGAAGGGAAGTTATGAACTGTTTCTGAGAGAAATAAACACCAAGCTCCTTTTTTATTTAGCTGACAGCTGGTAACTGTGCAGGGGCGGATCTAGCAAAGCTTTTGCCAGGGGCCAGGTAGGGCATTAACAGAGAAAGGTGGACACAAAGATATACTTTTCTTTCTTACTCTCATACAGGGAGTGCAGAATTATTAGGCAAGTTGTATTTTTGAGGAATAATTTTATTATTGAACAACAACCATGTTCTCAGTGAACCCAAAAACACATTAATATCAAAGCTGAATGTTTTCGGAAGTAGTTTTTAGTTTGTGTTTAGTTTTAGCTATTTTAGGGGATATCTGTGTGTGCAGGTGACTATTACTGTGCATAATTATTAGGCAACTTAACAAAAACAAATATATACCCATTTCAATTATTTATTTTACCAGTGAAACCAATATAACATCTCCACATTCACAAATATACATTTCTGACATTCAAAAACAAAACAAAACAAATCAGCGACCAATATAGCCACCTTTCTTTGCAAGGACACTCAAAAGCCTGCCATCCATGGATTCTGTCAGTGTTTTGATCTGTTCACCATCAACATTGCGTGCAGCAGCAACCACAGCCTCCCAGACACTGTTCAGAGAGGTGTACTGTTTTCCCTCCTTGTAAATCTCACATTTGATGATGGACCACAGGTTCTCAATGGGGTTCAGATCAGGTGAACAAGGAGGCCATGTCATTAGTTTTTCTTCTTTTATACCCTTTCTTGCCAGCCACGCTGTGGAGGACTTGGACGCTGCGTGATGGAGCATTGTCCTGCATGAAAATCATGTTTTTCTTGAAGGATGCAGACTTCTTCCTGTACCACTGCTTGAAGAAGGTGTCTTCCAGAAACTTGCAGTAGGACTGGGAGTTGAGCTTGACGCCATCCTCAACCCGAAAAGGCCCCACAAGCTCACCTTTGATGATACCAGCCCAAACCAGTACTCCACCTCCACCTTGCTGGCGCCTGAGTGGGACTGGAGCTCTCTGCCCTTTACCAATCCAGCCACGGGCCCATCCATCTGGCCCATCAAGACTCACTCTCATTTCATCAGTCCATAAAACCTTAGAAAAATCAGTCTTGAGATATTTCTTGGCCCAGTCTTGACGTTTCAGCTTGTGTGTCTTGTTCAGTGGTGGTCGCTCTTCAGCCTTTCTTACCTTGGCCATGTCTCTGAGTATTGCACACCTTGTGCTTTTGGGCACTCCAGTGATGTTGCAGCTCTGAAATATGGCCAAACTGGTGGCAAGTGGCATCTTGGCAGCTGCACGCTTGACTTTTCTCAGTTCATGGGCAGTTATTTTGCGCCTTGGTTTTTCCACACGCTTCTTGCGACCCTGTTGACTATTTTGAATGAAACGCTTGATTGTTCGATGATCACGCTTCAGAAGCTTTGCAATTTTAAGACTGCTGCATGCCTCTGCAAGATATCTCACTATTTTTGACTTTTCTGAGCCTGTCAAGTCCTTCTTTTGACCCATTTTGCCAAAGGAAAGGAAGTTGCCTAATAATTATGCACACCTGATATAGGGTGTTGATGTCATTAGACCATACCCCTTCTCATTACAGAGATGCACATCACCTAATATGCTTAATTGGTAGTAGGCTTTCGAGCCTATACAGCTTGGAGTAAGACAACATGCATGAAGGGGATGATGTGGACAAAATACTCATTTGCCTAATAATTCTGCACTCCCTGTATAAAATATTTAGCTTTTATTAAATAGTTATCTGAATCTTACAACCAAAGTTTGTATAATAATACACAAGATTGGCTGTAGACCATTGTTCATCATTCAGAACACTGTGTAAAAATAACAAAAACAAAAAGTGAATGCAAAAGTGCATAAATATTTATTTTACGTGTTTGATATGTGTGGCGGGCGTGGTCTGCAGTGCCGCTGCAGGGAGGTGGACCCACCTGAGGGGCATCTGCAATCACACCTCTCGGGCGTAGTCTGTGCTCTCTCGGCTGTTTTTGGGTGTGTCGGGCTGTGAGTTGAAAAGCTACAGCTGGCTGGGAGGGTACACCAACCATGTGTGAAAAGTGGTCCATAACGTACTGGTTCAAAGTGTGTTCGTGCAAACATTGTCGGGGTCTGCCGTGGTACAGAGGGACTTCTGCTTATGAACCTGTGTGCACAGCGCCTGCAAATCGGGCTGTACAAAGTGACCTCATCTTTACCCAAAACTGTAAGCTGTCATCTGTGAGGCGCGAGCGGTGTTTGTTTTACCATAATTCATGGTGGAGAATGGCTGCTCTTCTGAGTTTTGCTGTCTGTAGCCGTATGAATGGAAAACTACACAGATTAGCAGCGGCATAGGCACACATAAAATTTCTTCTGAAATTTTCGCTTTCTTATTATTATTATGTGCCTATGCCAAGAGGCACACATATTACTATTCGTCGGATTTATTATTCTTATTATTATTATTCTCCATCTTCCGCCTAAATTTTGCACGTATCACGCCCGCAGTTTTGAGACAAGCTTCATATATGTTACCTCATTTTGTGCGGCGGATCTGGAATGGTGTGCTATGACTTTTGGTGTTTATGAATTTTATAGTTTTTAAATATTAATATTTTAGTGAAAATTTTCCAGCGCCCTCTGCCAAACAGTTTTGACATTAGGGTTACATATGTTAGATCATTTTGTGCGGCTGGAGCTGGACTATTATGTTATGACTTTTGGTGTTTATAACTTTTATAGTTTTTAAATATTAATATTTTAGTGCAAATTTAGGCCAATTCATCTTTTGGCGCCAAATAAACAGACTTCATTTGTGGTGTGTTGGCTCTCTAGTGGTATGCCGGGAGTGGTACAGCCTGTGTACCCTTATTTGGATTACCGTAATGATGACAATTTCAACGGTGCGCACAGCGTCGCTGCTTTCAGGAGCCCTTGGAATTTTTAAGGTTGCGCAAATCATTCAAAAGTTACGGTAATGCTTGGTGGAAAACTCAATATCCCACAATTCATAGCACGCCTCTACAGAGTGAACAATGGCGGCCACCACTTCGCTTTTATATGTCTTTTATTCGTGTTTCTAGGTCACAAAATAAGCTTTTAAGATATTTTCAGGCGAGAATGTAGGTGTGTAAACTTCAAATATCTGCTTGTTTTATCAAGACATCCCATATTTAGCGACAGTGCTCTGACTACGCCGGTCCTGCCTGACAGCTAGCCGGCTACCTAGCTGGCTACCTAGCTAGCTGCCGCACTTGGCTGCAAATGGATAGCGAGGGACTCTCTCTGTCGCTTTCACCTCCCTGGTCTCTCGCAAATGCTCGCATAGAATCGGAGTTACAGCTGGATGTGGAAAAAATAACTGAGTTGTTTGGTGGTGGAGCTACAACAGAGGGCAGCTACCCACCGGTGTGTGACAGAAAGGACATGCCGCCAACGAGACATATGAGGCCGGGCAGGCGATTGCTAACGCGGTGGTCAATCATGGATCAGGGAAAGCGAAGGCAGGAGCGTGAGGTGAACTGAATTTCAGGTAAGAAGTTATGAACTGCACTCTATTTGGGTCAGATATAAACCGAGTTTAGGTGTAGTTTATTTAGCAGCAGTTCCTTTATGTGTTGCTGATAGTCGGCTTAGCTAGCTAGCGCCGCTAGCATAGTTAGCTCGCGCCGCTAGCAACCCTTCGTGAAAAAGCACCCAGGCTTGGCTTATATTGAGGCGGGTGAAACTCGTGTCAGCACCGGTCGCTTCTCTATTTGGGTCAGATATAAACCGAGTTTAGGTGTAGTTTATTTAGCAGCAGTTCTCTTATGTGTTGCTGATAGTCGGCTAGCTAGCTAGCGCCGCTAGCATAGTTAGCTCATACCGCTAGCAACCCTTCGTGAAAAAGCACCCAGGCTTGGCTTATATTGAGGCGGGTGAAACTCGTGTCAGCACCCGGTCGCTCTCTATTTGGGTCAGATATAAACCGAGTTTAGGTGTAATTTATTTTCGCTGACCTTTACAATCGTAATGCCACGGGAGTTTATATACAGCTGTGTGCGTACTAAGTTACTGACGTTGGACTTTATTTTATTCATTAGGGTTAGTTCATAGAGTTGCCGTACATAAACGGAATCGTCCCACATTCAGAGAAAACATTATGATTTATTCTGTCGTTACGAAGCCTCCCTGTCATTCTCTCGCGTGTTGAAACGCCAATCATGAAACTGATCAATGATCGGCTATTCGCTCTTATTTATCGCGCTAAACAACAGCAGCACGTTTAAGCTTGATCAGCTGTTGTTAGAATTCTTTTGATTTTAATTTCTAGTATCAGCTGATGTTTGCTGGAGCATGAAGATGAAATCAGGAGATGTCCTTACTGAATGATCAGAGCTGAACTGGTGATGGAGAAACAGGTTTACACTTTAGGTGACATGAATGAGTTGAAGGAAGTTATGAGTTGTTTCTGAGAGACAAAGACCAAGCTCCTTTTTGTGTAGCTGACAGCTGGTAACTGTGCAGGGGCGGATCTAGCAAAGCTTTTAGGGGGGAGCTAGGGCATTAACAGAGAAAGGTGGACACAAAGATATACTTTTCTTTCTTACTCTCATATAAAATATTTAGCTTTTATTAAATAGTTATCTGAATCTCACAACCAAAGTTTGTATAATAATACACAGGATTGGCTGTAGACCATTGTTCATAATTCAGAACACTGTGTAAAAATAACAAAAACAAAAAGTGAATGCATGTGTGAAAAGTGGTCTATAATGTAATGCTTCAAAGTGTGTTCATGCAAACATTGTCGGGTCTGCCGTGGTACAATGGGACTTCTGCTCATGAACCTGTGTGCACAGCGGCCTGCAAATCGGCGCTGTACAAAGTAACTTCATCTTTACACAAAACTGTAAGCTGTCATCTGTGAAGCGTGAGCGGTGTTTGTTTTACCATAGTTCATGGTGGAGAATGGCTGCTCTTCTGAGTTTTGCTCTCTGTAGCCGTATGAATGGCAAACTACAGTGATTAGCAGCGGCATAGGCACACATAAAATTTCTTCTGAAATTTTCGCTTTCTTATTATTATTATTCTCCATCTTCCGCCTAAATTTCGGCACGTATCACGCCCGCAGTTTTGAGACAAGCTTCATATATGTTACCTCATTTTGTGCGGCCGGATCTGGAATGGTGTGCTATGACTTTTGGTGTTTATGAATTTTATAGTTTTTAAAATATTAATATTTTAGTGAAAATTTTCCGCCGCCCCTCTGCCAAACAGTTTTGACATTAGGATTACATATGTTAGATCATTTTGTGCGGCTGGAGCTGGACTATTATGTTGTGACTTTTGGTGTTTATGACTTTTATAGTTTTTTAAATATTAATATTTTAGTACAAATTTAGGCCAATTCATCTTTTGGCGCCAAATAAACAGACTTCATTTGTGGTGTCTTGGCTCTCTCTAGTGGTATACCGGGAGTAGTACAGCCGAAAAAGATTTATCCTTGTGTTGAAAACTCCATATCCCACAATTCATAGCACGCCTCTACAGAGTGAACAATGGCGCCACCACTTCGCTTTTATATGTCTTTTATTCGTGTTTCTAGGTCACAAAATAAACTTTTAAGATATTTTCAGGCGAGAATGTAGGTGTGTAAACTTCAAATATCTGCTTGTTTTATCAAGACATCCCATATTTAGCGACAGTGCTCTGACGACGTCGGTCCTGCCTGACAGCTAGTCGGCTACCTAGCTAGCTGCCGCACTTGGCTGCAAATGGATAGCGAGGGGACTCTCTCTGTCGTTTCACCTCCCGGTCTCTCGCAAATGCTCGCACAGAATCGGAGTTACAGCTGGATGTGGAAAAATAACTGAGTTGTTTGGTGGTGCTATAACGCCGAGCTACAACAGTGGGCAGCTATCCACCGGTGTATGACAGAAAGGACATGCCGCGACCGCCGATCGACCGGTGTTTGCTAACGCGGAGGTCAATCGTGGATCAGGAAAGCGAAGGCAGGAGCGTGAGGTGAACTGAATTTCAGGTAAGAAGTTATGACCTGCACTCTATTTGGGTCAGATATAAACCGAGTTTAGGTGTAGTTTATTTAGCAGCAGTTCTCTTATGTGTTGCTGATAGTCGGCTAGCTAGCTAGTGCCGCTAGCATAGTTAGCTAGCACCGCTAGCGACCCTTCGTGAAAAAGCACCCAGGCTTGGCTTATATTGAGGCGGGTGAAACTCGTGTCAGCACCCGGTCGCTCGCCGACAGTATGTGTTTTAGCTGGACTTATTTTTCGCTTATATGGACCGATGATTTATTTATTTATTCATTTTAGTAATGGTATAAACAGTGAAAGGTGGTGGATTGGCCAGATGTAAACTTCAAATATCTGCTCGTGTTACCAAGACATCCCATATTAGCTCTGATGTTTTCGGTGCCTGCAAAGAGCTAGACAGGTAGCTAGCTAACCCGAGCTGGCTGTCTTTTTGACTCAGGGTCATAGCTGGACTTATTTTTCGTTTTATGAGCCGATGAGGGTTTTTTTTTGGTAACGGTACAAACAGTGAAAGGCGGTGGATTGTCCAGATGCTGGTCGATGTGGAAAAAATAACTGAGTTGTTTGGTAGTCGCTGACGCGAGCTACAACCGAGGGCAGCTATCCACCGTGTGTGTCAGAAAGAACATGCGGGAACGAGGCGGCGAGGCGACCGCCGATCGACCGGTGGTAGATCGTGGATCAGGGAAACCGAAGGCAGGAGAAGCAGGCGGCTGCCGGTCGGAGCGTGAGGTGAACTGAATTTCAGGTAAGAAGTTATGACCTGCACTCTATTTGGGTCAGATATAAACCGAGTTTAGGTGTAGTTTATTTTGTTGTGCTGACTTTTTACAATCAGTTATAATAACTCGTGACTGCGTGGTAGCTAGCACGATGGAGTTTCTATACAGCTGTGTGCGCTAAGTTACTGATGTTGAACTTTATGACAGCCTCCCCTGTCATTCTCTCGCCTGTTCAAACTTCAGTCATGAAACTGATCAATGATCGGCTTTTCTCTCTTGTTTGTTTATCGCGCTAAACAACAGCAGCACGCTTAAGCTTGATCAGCTGTTGTTAGAATTCATTTGATTTTAATTTCTAGTATCAGCTGATGTTTGCTGGAGCCACAGCTGTAGAAGCGGCTGGTCGAAACCAGGAGATGACCTTACTGAATCATCAGAGCTGAACTGGTGATGGAGAAACAGGTTTACCTTTTTTTAGGTGACATGAATGAGTTGAAGGAAGTTATGAACTGTTTCTGAGAGAAATAAACACCAAGCTCCTTTTTTTTATTTAGCTGACAGCTGGTAACTGTGCAGGGGCGGATCTAGCAAAGCTTTTGCCAGGGGCCAGGTAGGGCATTAACAGAGAAAGGTGGACACAAAGATATACTTTTCTTTCTTACTCTCATACAGGGAGTGCAGAATTATTAGGCAAGTTGTATTTTTGAGGAATAATTTTATTATTGAACAACAACCATGTTCTCAATGAACCCAAAAAACACATTAATATCAAAGCTGAATGTTTTCGGAAGTAGTTTTAGTTTGTGTTTAGTTTTAGCTATTTTAGGGGATATCTGTGTGTGCAGGTGACTATTACTGTGCATAATTATTAGGCAACTTAACAAAAACAAATATATACCCATTTCAATTATTTATTTTACCAGTGAAACCAATATAACATCTCCACATTCACAAATATACATTTCTGACATTCAAAAACAAAACAAAAACAAATCAGCGACCAATATAGCCACCTTTCTTTGCAAGGACACTCAAAAGCCTGCCATCCATGGATTCTGTCAGTGTTTTGATCTGTTCACCATCAACATTGCGTGCAGCAGCAACCACAGCCTCCCAGACACTGTTCAGAGAGGTGTACTGTTTTCCTCCTTGTAAATCTCACATTTGATGATGGACCACAGGTTCTCAATGGGGTTCAGATCAGGTGAACAAGGAGGCCATGTCATTAGTTTTTCTTCTTTTAAACCCTTTTCTTGCCAGCCACGCTGTGGAGTACTTGGACGCGTGTGATGGAGCATTGTCCTGCATGAAAATCATGTTTTTCTTGAAGGATGCAGACTTCTTCCTGTACCACTGCTTGAAGAAGGTGTCTTCCAGAAACTGGCAGTAGGACTGGGAGTTGAGCTTGACGCCATCCTCAACCCGAAAAGGCCCCACAAGCTCACCTTTGATGATACCAGCCCAAACCAGTACTCCACCTCCACCTTGCTGGCGCCTGAGTGGGACTGGAGCTCTCTGCCCTTTACCAATCCAGCCACGGGCCCATCCATCTGGCCCATCAAGACTCACTCTCATTTCATCAGTCCATAAAACCTTAGAAAAATCAGTCTTGAGATATTTCTTGGCCCAGTCTTGACGTTTCAGCTTGTGTGTCTTGTTCAGTGGTGGTCGCTCTTTCAGCCTTTCTTACCTTGGCCATGTCTCTGAGTATTGCACACCTTGTGCTTTTGGGCACTCCAGTGATGTTGCAGCTCTGAAATATGGCCAAACTGGTGGCAAGTGGCATCTTGGCAGCTGCACGCTTGACTTTTCTCAGTTCATGGGCAGTTATTTTGCGCCTTGGTTTTTCCACACGCTTCTTGCGACCCTGTTGACTATTTTGAATGAAACGCTTGATTGTTCGATGATCACGCTTCAGAAGCTTTGCAATTTTAAGACTGCTGCATCCCTCTGCAAGATATCTCACTATTTTTGACTTTTCTGAGCCTGTCAAGTCCTTCTTTTGACCCATTTTGCCAAAGGAAAGGAAGTTGCCTAATAATTATGCACACCTGATATAGGGTGTTGATGTCATTAGACCATACCCCTTCTCATTACAGAGATGCACATCACCTAATATGCTTAATTGGTAGTAGGCTTTCGAGCCTATACAGCTTGGAGTAAGACAACATGCATGAAGGGGATGATGTGGACAAAATACTCATTTGCCTAATAATTCTGCACTCCCTGTATAAAATATTTAGCTTTTATTAAATAGTTATCTGAATCTTACAACCAAAGTTTGTATAATAATACACAAGATTGGCTGTAGACCATTGTTCATCATTCAGAACACTGTGTAAAAATAACAAAAACAAAAAGTGAATGCAAAAGTGCATAAATATTTATTTTACGTGTTTGATATGTGTGGCGGGCGTGGTCTGCAGTGCCGCTGCAGGGAGGTGGACCCACCTGAGGGGCATCTGCAATCACACCTCTCGGGCGTAGTCTGTGCTCTCTCGGCTGTTTTTGGGTGTGTGTCGGGCTGTGAGTTGAAAAGCTACAGCTGGCTGGGAGGGTACACCAACCATGTGTGAAAAGTGGTCCATAACGTACTGGTTCAAAGTGTGTTCGTGCAAACATTGTCGGGTCTGCCGTGGTACAGAGGGACTTCTGCTTATGAACCTGTGTGCACAGCGCCTGCAAATCGGGGCTGTACAAAGTGACCTCATCTTTACCCAAAACTGTAAGCTGTCATCTGTGAGACGCGAGCGGTGTTTGTTTTACCATAATTCATGGTGGAGAATGGCTGCTCTTCTGAGTTTTGCTGTCTGTAGCCGTATGAATGGAAAACTACACAGATTAGCAGCGGCATAGGCACACATAAAATTTCTTCTGAAATTTTCGCTTTCTAGTTTATGTATATATTTTTCAGAGAAGCAAACCGTTACATTAGCTTATGTGCTATGAAGCTCATGGGTAAGTTCAGTAAGGTCAATCTGTGTCATGCTTTTGTCTAATTCCCATGTCTTGGGTGGCTAATCTAAGCTTTACATCATTTCCTCTTTCCCACGCTGTCAAGCTCATTGCGATATCATGGGTCTGGTCCAATCATCTTTCTGCCCGCCTTAATCAGGCCAATCAGCTTCCACCCCACCTACCCCCATCTGTCATTCACTCATGCACACACCTTTGTGCAACTGACCTCAGGCCCCATTCAAGCCTTCGTCTTCATCTTCACCACTGGCGTCTAATTTTATTTATTTGGGACAGTGCATGTTAATGAACATACATGTAAAAAAAGAAATTACATGAATGTAAACATACCAGATTATAGCCAAAGGCTAATTTCCATCTGTTGTCTAGATTCCAGGGGGTTCAGACCTAATTCCTATGACTTCTGGGATTCCTTTCTGCTGTGATGGGCAGTCGGAGTCTAATTACCAAACTCCTTAACTGAATTCTGTATATCAATAAATCATATTCACTTCCTTCTAATGATATTGATGATACTGAAATATTATTAGCTAACTGTTACCTTAAACTATTTATTTACCAATATAAAAAACACCCTGGAAGAATTTGTAGAAGACTAGAACTTTATAAATAAGACAAAAAGATAGCTGCTTTCATCCCAGGGCGTCAAATAGTCCCCTTCTGTTGGCACTGGTTTGGCAGAGATAAACACAACATGTCCTTTTCTGCAAGAGATAAAGCTCCTCCTTTGAAGCGCTTTAAACTCCACATTTGTAAGTTGGAGGGAAAGCAGTCACAAATGGCATCTGACAGACGGACAGTATTTGATGCCTTCAGACAGAGATTAGGGTGTTGTGAGAGGAAGCCAAGATCAGGACCTTTGTAGAGCTGTTCTACCAGTAAAACTGTAGATGTTAAACTTTAAGAAAAAGTATTTGAAAGTAGTTTAGAACTGGCCTGAAAGTGAGTGAAAACACAGCCAATGAAAGAAAGAAAGAAAGAAAGAAAGAAAACCTTTAAAAGACCTTCATAAAACCTGGAGAACTCTTGCTCAGAAATTATAAGAAACTCTGCTTCCTTTGAAACACAATACAAAGAATCAAGTGGTGGGTCAAGATCTTTGCACAGAGATGCAAGTTACTTTGGTTTCCTTCTCTGTCTATAATTAAGTATATCTGGAATATTTTTGTCTGTTAAACTGATTATTTAAACATGATAAATAGAAAAAAATCTCCCAAAACAACTGAAAGATAAGCAGCTGGATCCTTAATATAAAAACCCCAAATATTTGTGGTGCCAATTTCTTGATACCCATCATTGCATTGCATCAGCTAACTGCAAGCAGATGTGCTCCCTTTACTTGAAGCACTTTTTTCCAAAGCTGAAATTCCTATTTTTGGCAGTCAAAGAGGTGTCACTTACAATATTCTTTATATAATCATCTCCCAGGTCTCTGTCACGTTGGCCTTAAAAGATCCTAGGAATCATCAGCCTCTTGGCTCATGCTTAAGAAAGCTGTACAGAAATCTTGACAACCTTTTGGAGCGGGGCCATTTAGGAGAAGACCAATGAAAGGAGACAGACGTAACTTCTAGCAACAAGCTCCATCACAGGTATGATAATTTATGTTTTACTTTGTTGATTGTTGTAACTTAAAATTAGTTGCTGTGAATTTTTATGTAGAAGTATGAATTTTATACTCAAGTTTCTTAAGGGAAATCTCATGTCTAATCTCATTCAGTCCCCAGTCGCTGATCTTAAAATTCAGTGTGCCAGTTTCCCAGGAAAGCCTATCATGCGTCCCTCGTCCTCTCTATATCCAGCTTATCTGGACTGTCCAGGAGATCTCCTCCAACTGTCTGCTTTTCCTGTTCCACCACCAGCATCTACACTCCTGGGTGATTAGTCACTATCGCCTACCTTCATTTCCTGGTCCAATCTGTGATGTTTCTTCAGAAAGTATAAGAGCCAAAAATGTATAATACTGGATGCCCAAGTTTCCAATGAATTCTCCCCCCTTTTTAAACAAATGATCTCTCTCCTTACTGAAATAGTTTGATTATTATTTTGTAGTAAATGACGCAAGACCTATTCTTTTCCTTTGTTTGGCAAGAAGATATATACTTGATTCCCCATCCCGAGAGAATAAGACTTAAATCACCCAGCAAGGCGGAGCTTTGCTCACAGCAAGAAGGTCAGGATTTTGAATCTACCATCTGGTCTATATTCTGTGTGAAGACTCCATGTTCTCCCCATGTTTTTATGGGTTTTTATCAGGTACTTCCTTCTACAGTCCAAAGGCGTGCAGTTAGTGGACTTGGGTTAATTGGTGATTCTAAAATGTCCATACTGTAGGTGTGAATGTGAGTGTGAATGGCTGTCTGTGTCTCTGTGTTAGCCCTATGACAAACTGGCAACCTACCTAGGGTGTACCCTACCTCTTGCCATCTGGCAGCTGGGATAGGCTCCAGCACCCCGTGACCCTGAACTGAATAAATAGAAGAAAATCGATGGATGACCCACTTTCAGAACTTTCCCTGGACAGAGCACAGGATCCTAAAATATTCAATATCTTGTAGCTGTCTAAGGGGAAATTTAACTATCACAGCCTCAGTAAAAACCTTTAAATATGAAAGACAGAACGGAATTCACAGGTGAAGACAATCAGGCTACACGAGAACAGTCTCATGAACTCTCCAGAGGAGCTGGAAATGCTTTTCAGTTACAGAAGGAAAATCACTATTCATGTATTCATAGTTTTATTTTATTTATGAAACTATGCTTTCAAAGGTCAAAATAGAATCTTTAACCTTTCATGTTTGTAAAAACATGCCTCCTACCATTTCTTAAACAAACTTTTTACAACCTACTGCAATTTAAGATTTAGGAATTTTGGGGCAGAGATTCATTTTCCTTGTCTATCTAACAATTATGAAAGCATGTGTGGGGGCAAAAAAATATTTGAGCATCCCCACTGTCTGCCAAATCCACTCTGCCCATCAGAAACACATAGTATTTCCTATTACTTAAGGATCTTCTGCCAACATTTGGTCGACCACGAAGCCCTCCAGCTGTCACCGCTCACTTTAACAGAGTCTTCATCATTAGGAGCTTTATTTATTTACCAGGAATTGTCTGAACATGGCATGATCCTTTGTGAAGCGTTACAAAGTATCTCAGTATCTCAGTAATGTAACCTGTTATGGTAGTAAATTCAGTAATTACATCACAGTTCACAATTCTAACAATGTTATATTATTATAATATTATTATATGAGCAGAAGCATCTGCATTTGCACAGATAATATGCTAACACAGAACTAGCCAAGAACCCATAATGATGATAAAGATGAGTGTGTGCTGGCCCAAGCCCAGCAGCCAGAGCCATCGTTCCTACCTGTTCATGTTTCTAAAGTAGAATTTTGTGGTGATCACTTTGAAATCTGTTTAGGCTGGTTTTCAACTTTGTTTTCTGCTGTTCCTTTGTGCTCATACATAAAAACTAAAAGAAAGATCACATATGTATGATTTTGTCATTGGGTCTTATCCACATTGCAGTGAATGTAGGATACAACTGTTCATTCATAAATGTTTCAGAATCATTCTCCAGTCATCCACAGCATCCTTGCATCCAGCTCAGTTACAGTACAGTCTGTACCTGGTTGTCTCTCCATCTGAGAGAGACTTCTCTCAACAGTGAGGCAATATTTTCAGCAAGGGCTATCGGTGGATCTGAAAAGATTGTAGCACTGCTGAAGGAGAGCATCTGTCAACTGCTGAAAAGCGGGGCCATCAAAGAGGAGCTGACGTGGAGTTTTAAATTCTGTGTGATCACTAAAAAGTTAGAAATCGCCTTCTGCAGACGACACATTTATAGGATCTGATGTTAATGGTGATGAGCCTGAGTGTGTGTGATGTGATCTGAATTCTTTTCAGTTCTGCAATCTTTAAGTCTCCGAACTCAAGACAGAAACATCAGTACATGATTCATACACATGTATTCTCACTCTGCATTAGAAAACTGCTGATTAGACAGTGGCAGTTAAAACCTGCCATTGCTATCATCATCTGTGAGCCCTACATATTAAGTTGCCATGAAGAAGCCAGTCAAAAGCTTAAATAGCTTTTGGCTTATGCAAAGAGGGCTAAATAATTTAGAACAGTTTGCATTCCCAAACCAGAAAACTGCACAATTGCTCTCTCACAAACTGCTCTCTCTCTCTGTTACACACACACACACACACACAGCACAAAAATAATAGGATGTAGTAACAATAGTATCAATAGCATCATTCTACCACCACAGACATCAGCAGCAGCAGTCAGAGTTCAGGGTAACAGACACCTTTATCTAAGAGTGTGTGATAAACACACACAGTCTACTACAAGCTCAAAACTTATTCAGCCTCGCTAAACTAACACAAAGACAAGTGTTCTGTCTGTATCCATGAAATAAAAGAGAGAGGCCCACTCACTGTAGGTCCTCACAGTCTGGCTGAATGGCTTACTGTAAAACAAGCACACTCATACAATTCCTCCTTGTAACCTGTCTTTGTCTCCTTCCTCCCACCGTTTTTATTTGCTTTGCTTGCTGAACAGAATTTAAGAGACCATACCACTTCATTCATAAAGCACTTTTAAAAACAACAACATGACTGACCAAAGTGCTGCACAATTACACCAAGGATAAAAGGACACTAAAGAGCTCAACAATAAAGGAGTGCATAAAAAGTCATTTAAAATCACTGTCAAAGTCTTGGACTGGGTTGAAGGCTGGATAGTAAGAGTGTGTTTTTAAATAAGATTAAAAATGTCAAGGAGTCTGGCTGGCGTGCCATGTCAAATTTGGAGCCATATCTGTGATGGCGCCATAACCTCTGAGTTTGTGTTGCTTCTTTGGAACGACTAAGAGAATCTGCTCTGCTGACCCAAGAGAGTGCAACAGTTCGTACAGATGAAACACGGACTTTAAAAGACGGAGAAGCAAAACAAAGGATTTTAAACTGGATTCATAAGCCAGTGAAGGGAAGCTAAGATTGGAGTGGGATTTTGCACCAGTTGCAGGTGACCTGTGGAGGCCTAGGTAATACCAATAAAAGATGCATTTGTAGTAATTAAGACATTACAAAAGCATGTAAACGCCACTGCACAGGTTAACTACTCTAAGTCTCTCACAGAACAACAATTGTTGCATAGTTGATGTCAGCAGGTGTTGGGAATTTTGTGTAGATGACACAAAGTAAGGTCCCAGCATCAACTCCACCCTCAGAACTTTTTAGAAATGGTGTTCATTTTAATCAGTGGAGTGTAAAATGACTGAGTAAATATTTTCAACTGAAATTCAGTTTATACAAAAATCGTATCCTGCATAAAACCAGGTTAGCTTTTGATCCGCGAGATAAAACATAAACATACAGTCAAACTCCATCTTTGATCCATCTCCCAGTTGCCCCAGTTTCCCCCTCAGACGATACGCCTTTGCTGCTGTGCCTGATAACTGTTTGATAATCTTATAATAATGTTGAAGGCAGCTACAAAGCTCATTACTGTACAACTGTGTATATTCAGAATGTGTTGCATAAAGTGTTACATAACTGGTTGCCTTTTGGATCTTTCACCTACAGGAACGAAGAAAAGAAAAACTTTATTGTAGTTATTGTAAACTTCATACCAGCAGATCTGTTTTTAAAAACAAGGCCATGTTTTTCCTCTGATCTTGTTCCCCTCCATATCTACTTTAGCCACTAAGCACCAACCAGGCTGTTTCAACACTACATTTACCACCAGCTTAAAACAAAATTCAGAGGAGATTGTCATAACTTACAAAAATATTTTCAAATTCCTGATTGCCTTCATCATGAAGGCGAGATTTGCAACTTCTTGTTTCAAATTGCTGAATTACAGTCATGCACTGGAGAAATTGTTATGCAGCACCTTGAAGAAATGTTAAGCTTGAAGCTTATTAGCTTTGCAGCTGATGGTGCAGTTGAAATGATGAGCAGGTACAGAATCAGACACACTGTAGGATCCAAAAGCCTGCTGCTGATCTCTGTATAATGAATTGGGGGCTTCCTCATTGAGAATGACAGAGGTGTGAGCAAAAGAGAAGGGTTGACAGCATGGCATGCTTCTGAAGAAAAAACAATTAAATAGTCATATCACCAGGTCAGTATCCACAGTCCTGCATATTCTTAATGGACGGGGACTGTATGCAACTGCTGATGCGACTAAGCCGGTCAGCCTGAAGAAGAAATTCATTAACTTTAGTATAATGTGTGTTTGTGTCTGTGTTGGCATGTCGGACGTTTCCCCGAGTTCAAATATGAGCAGACACAAGCATTTTGGTTCACTTACAATTTATGACATGGGAGCTACACATCTGTGAGTGACAGGAGACAAAGAAAGACAAAAACAACTAGAAATGCAAATGAAATAAAATATTTCAAATGGCACTCCCGCCAGATTAAATTGACTCAGAGGAATGACCCTTTCAAGTTAAACAATGTTACACCCAATAATGGAGAGGGATCGTAGGAGGCGTCCAATCAAATCCAGGTGCTAGGAGATGCTGACCAGACAGAGGTAACTTTCAATGCAAGCTGTGCCCCATCAAGGTTTGCCGATTCCACTAATCTATATCACTTAAATTCTTCTTCGGGAAACATTCAGAGATGCTTCTGGAGGTAAAATTGGCTTAATAATAAGCTGAATGACCCATTGAAGTCTATCTATCTATCTATCTATCTATTTAATTTAAAAGGTTGAGGAAAACATCTTTCACTTCCATCAGCCTCTGGCTTGTTTTTCCTTTTTCTATCCATCCATTCTCTTCTGTTAATCCAATTTTAGGCTGGGCAATATTCGTCTTTTAACGTGAGCCATATAAAGAATGAACAATTCTAATTGAACACTGCCAGATGTCAACATAATTGAAGCGTTTTTTCCAGTCATCGCTGTTGCTTAATGAACATTTCAGTGTTGCATACAACAAGCCTTCCCTGTCTAGTGTAGTAAAAATAGGCTGCAGGAGACGCAGGTTTGAAAATGGGTTAATATAATTCAATAGCTTCTGTTTTAAATAATGTTACCATTTGTTGAATTCTATTTATTCATATTGCAACAGGCAACATAAGGGCCATCTATGGAAGAAGCTTGGACCTTGACAACAAAAAGAAAGGGTTAGAAAATAAAAGGTAAAAGCTGAAATTAGAAATTGAGCAATTTAAGTATTATAAGGAAGGAAGTGCAGTAAATGGTACAAAACGTGTTTGTTTAAGCATCACAGACATTCAATAATAATGTTTTATTTACTGAGGGCCACCTTAAAACTGCTTTGGGATATGGTTTATTACATTTCTCACTAGGGGTGTGAGGTGTGGAAGTGGGAATCCATGGAAATGAACAGAGTCACTACACAGAGGAGTGTCAGAATAATAAAAAGTAAAAAAAAAAAAAAAAAGTAAAATTATGCATTTATGCTACTATACCTTGCATGCATGTAATGTGCATTTGTGCCACTGATTGCCTAACCAAAATGAGTATAAAATGGTTTACTTGAATCCTGATATTCTTCTGATGACTCAGTATGTCAGTATGAACAAGAAGGCTGCATATCGTGCTGCATGCAGTTTTCATGCTCAGATTTTCTGCAATGCCAACAGAATTCTTGTAGTTCCCACAGAAAAAAGGGTAACGCTTTATAATATGGCCCATGTCTAAGGGGGTAATTGTCCAGTAAATGAATGAAATGTCATATTTTATTTGAAATTATAATGTAATTATATTTACCTACAGGGTTAACAAGTCCGGTTTTTACAGGAAAGGGGGCACAAATTATGCTGTCATTTTAATTTTAAGCCTAAACAATTTTAAATAGTAATACATAGTCATATTAATGAGGCTCTTGGTAATTTTATGGAAAAACAAATACTATTTACCTATCTTACATAATAAATGCATCTGAAAAATAGTTTTTTGGAAGTGGACATATTATGGAGGTTAGTATATTGCAGTACGTTGGGGTTGATGGTTTATTTTTCTTGTTAGTTGGAAAGAGAGAACAGTTCTTGTCACAACTGTATTGGTAAAATAAAAGGACAATTGAATAATAGAACATCAACATAATCAATATTAAAGATGTTTAAAAAAATAATGATATAAAACTACAAGATTACGCCACTTCATAATATGGGCAGCATCCCAAAAGTGCAGCATACCTATGATGTAAGATAGGGAAACTGTTTGTTTTTCCACAAAATTACAAAACAATTATGTTGTACTTAAAATACTCCTTTCTTGTAAAATACCCAGAATTTTGGCGCTTCTTAAAATTACTTATGTACAACTTAAATTTGCACACAGAGTAATTCTATCTTCAATAAATACGTGAAGTTATACACTATGTAAAATGACTAACGCATTATGTAATATTGCACATTACTTAAATATAATTACATTGTAATTTCAAATAAATATACGTTGATATTCCATTAAATTACAGGTTAATTACACCATTAGCTGCAGGACATATTATAAAGTATTACCGAAATAAAGAGCATTACCTGTATGTCTTTGTTTGGTAGAGTCACTCACCTACAGTCAAGTGTGTATATTCTCACTGCAGAGAAACTACTGATAGTGACAGTTTCCATGGTAATGTTGGTGATTTTTCATTCATTTTCATTCTCGCGCTTGACTGTTTTGGCTGCATTTTCTGGATGCCAGAAAAGGACTTATTAGAGAATGGATACCTTGATTGAATGTGAAGACCTTCTTCAGATTTATTATTCATAAAGGAAACAAAAGCTACAAAAACGTCTCATTCAACTGAAATGTTATATGCACAAAGGTAAATAATTTAACAGAGATTTCTTTACAAGTGTGATGAATGCACTTGTAAGGAACAAAGTACCAAAGTCTATCCATTTAAGAAGTGGCATCAAAGGCACAGTGAGACCTGTCTAGATTCACTGTGTTAAAAGAGGAAATGCAACAATAATGGACTGCAGAGTGGAGGTGGTAGCGCTGTGAGAGCACGAGTGGAAAGGAAAACTTGTGTGGACATGTGAAAATGATGTCAGTTTGGGAGTAGTGAGGAGAGCTGACAGCAAGAAGGAAAAATCTAACAGATAAAAATAAAAAATAAATTTAAATAGAGAGGTGTTTTTGCTCCATGTCACCTGGCACAGCCTCAGGTGTCTAATTTCAAGAGTGCTAGTTTGTCTGCCACTCTGCTATACCGCTAAACCTCAGTCTCCACTGAGATATGTGTATTTTAACGTGGTACCTATCTCTAGTGAGTTCTGTAGGAAGGTGCAAGAGCATGTATAAGATGAAATAGATGAAATAAAAAAAGTAAACTGCTACTTTATGGATTTCTCTCAAAACAAAATCCAGTTTATTTTTTATGGTGCAGCTCAAAGGAATGAGACACAACTCGTGCTGGTTATGTGAGCATTTCTGTGAACATTAGCAACCACCTGCTAATGTTCACTGGCCTATAATTTTTTCCTCACCTGAAAAAAGGACTGAAAAAAAATCAGTTCCCCGAATTTGCCACTTCAAAGACTGAGTAAATCCCATAAAGTCTTATGTTAAAATGTTCAGCTTTATATTACTCTGTCGTACTATTGGGCCTTCATTAAACCAGCCTGCTAGCACAGGCTAGCTAGCCTTAGCTCATACGTTAACATTCGCCAAATCATACGAATCTCTGGCTCCATGAATGAATAACTGAATGAATTGTTTTCTCTTGAGTTATACATCTGTGATATTTAAGGACTTTATTTGTAATTCTGCATTCCATATTTATTATTGACCAAAACTTAATTTAGCTGCAGATACACATTTCAGTGATCACTAAGCTACGTATGGGCCAATGAAACAGTTGCAATCGCAGAACATTACATCACATTCATAAGGGGATAAACAGAAATGAAAAAAAAATTAAAAATCAAAAAAATTGTTTTTAAAAACATATATTTGTTAATAAATGTTATGTTTTGTTCAGACTGGCTCACTTGTTGAGGAGAGACTAGAGTACATATCTAGTAATATACATGAACCTCTCTTGTTAAATATTATGAATGAAATAACTGGATGATCTGGACTGACTTCCAGCCATGAACACCATAAACAGAGAGAAATAAGCTATTCAAGTCCAGTTCTCTAAGTGTCAGCTTAAACATGACAGGCCTGCAAAGGAGCAAAGGTGAAATTCGCCTTGCTGCCAGAATGCTTCACGAGGGCACCAAATGTTGAATAATCTACAGCTGAAAATGGCACCCAGTGAATACACAATGAAATCGAGTTCTGAATAACCTTTTCAAAAATGTCTTCCCGGAAAATTATTGCGCTTGTTTTTGGTCAAAGGATGAAACCATTTTTCAAGACATCCGGAGTAGGTCCTGGAGCTCAGAGCTGACAGAGTAGGAACGTCAGAAATTGTTAAGGGACATTTATGTGAATTAAACCTGAATGAGCATTATTGATCACTACTTTTCAGAATGTTATAGTCTATTTTTGGCCATTGTTACAGCTTAGGACGTTGCAGTGTTGCTAAAAAAGGAGAGCAGTGCTTAAAGAAACAAAGTGTACTTCTCTACAGCAAATGGAAACTTCATGTTGTGGCACTCCTTAAATCAGCCGTCGTCAGTTCATCTTGTAAACAAATTAGACTGGATCCCTGCTGTTCTCCTCCAGCTTGGTTCAATTATTGAGCAAGGACAACGACTATACGGTTTCCGCTCCATCTGATCTCGACTTAATGAGTCTTTGTTCACATAGCGACACTGACACACTAATCTTACTCTCTTTGTTTTATCAAGAGCTACAATTATGATTATCTTCATTATATTGCTGTGTTTAGACTGCGATATTAGGACTGTGTAATACCCATTGATGCATGAGTGCACATTAATTATTTATGTTAAGAATTACCAGGCCTGTATTTAATCTGAATATAGTCCCCACATTATTCTACAACAAGTAATGAAACATGCGTACTGTTCAGGTGAAACATGTTTATTCCATTTTCATGATTGTGTTTCAAGATTTCACACTGAAAGGAACAGCAGCAGCCAAACCCGCCACTCATCTTCTCCCCAGAGGCAGTTTTTAGTTCATTTTACTCTTTACTCATACACTTCATAGTTTGCAGTGCAACTCAATATTGGAGTAAGCTAGGTAATGTTACACAGTAAACCTGTCTAATTTTACTGAGTCAGCTCCAAAGTAATTTCCACAATCTTAAAGAATTCATAGCTGTGGTTAAAAGTTGATTAAAGGAATGGTCAAAAAGCAGAGGGTACATTTTGCAGCGATCTGAACTACCACCAGTGCACATCATATAAAAACAGCAGGATCATTTGTGATCAGTATGTTCTAGAGATGGACCGATCCGATATTACGTATCGGTATCGGTCCGATACTGACGTAAATTATTGGATCGGATATCGGTGAGAAATTAAAAATGTAATCCGATACATTAAATATAAAAAAAAAACACCTCACAAAACTTGCGACACAGCGTAACTCGGCTCATAACCGTAGCACGTCGGAGCAGTGTGCCTCACATGATAGAGCGGCTGTGTGTATTTGTAGCCTCGCTACCAAACCAGCATTTCATCTCCGAGGAAGTTATCCCAGAGAGAAGTAAAGCAAGTGTGTAAGTTCATCTCTGAATGTTTGTAAAGCGTTCCCATGTTAAGCTTAACAACCGATATATGGAGCGACTGACTCTCTCTCTCCCTCACCTTCCTGCGGCTACTTCAATCGTGAAACTGCTTAATGATCAGCTGATCGGCTTTTCTGTCGCGAGTCTGTCTCTCTTCTTTATTTTTGGCCCACTTTGCACCAGAAAAGAGAAACCAGCGGCGGAACAACAGCAGCACGTTTAAGCTTGATAAGCTGCTGTTAGAATTTTTATTTAATATTACTTTCTACACCAGGATCCTTTTCTACGTAGCTGACGGCTGGTAACTGTGCAGGGGCGGATCTAGCAAAGTTTAGCCAGGGGGCCGATAGGGCATTAACAGGAAAAGGGGCACAAAGACATACTTTTCTTTCTTATTCTCATTTAAAATGTCTCGCTTTTAATAAATAATTATCTGAATCTTACACCCAAAGTTTTAATCTGATGTAAAATGTATAGAAGTCCATTACTGTATATAGTAACTGTTAAGTCTAATATACCCTAGTAAGCTATAGTACTTTTTCCTTTGGGAACATACCATCTGTGCAGTCTGCAATTCTGTTGAAGAAAGATGTTGAATCTATTTAATTATTCTTGAAAAATAATTTAATTCTGTGCATTTTTTTTTCACCCTGCATCAAATTAAAGTTGATTACATCGATTAAGCATCATGAGGTGGAGGGTGGGTGGTTCCCTATTTTTTTTTGCTGGGAGTTTGCAACCCTATTAGTTAGGTTGCTTAATATTTCTGCTAAGTACTCTTTAAAATACCAGAAGAGGAAGGATGGAGCAGGTTTAAGTTGATTAGATTGATCAGTTTTGCTGAAATATAAAATATTTTGGGTGCAGTGTGTATTTTTTACATACAGGTATAACAGAATAGCTTTAGTGTTATTGTTTATTTAAACTTGAGTATGAACTTATACAAAATGCAGCAAGATATTAAAAACAGTTTTATTGATTAAAAACACACTATATCGGATTCATATCGGTATCGGCAGATATCCAAATTTATGATATCGGTATCGGTATCGGACATAAAAAAGTGGTATCGTGCCATCTCTAGTATGTTCCACCAGCTGTTGTATATGAATTTTTTTTATTTTTATCTCTTCCACAAAAATCATGTGTTGGTGGATTTTTTAATTAACTGAAGTTAAAGCTAGTGAGTAGAACTGCTTGGTAGAGGAATAAGTACAGTTTCAGTTAATTATCATTTTTGCATTAACTTTAACTACTAGTAAGCACATTTAGCATGACAATAACTGCTTTCCGTATTTCATCAGCCCTTATCATAATATGATTGGTACAATCATTAGCTTAGTATCTTGTTGATGATAATCTAATGATCAAGTTACTTCAGTGGCCAAATGGCTGTTTAAAACAAAGGAATCGGTTAAGATTCAGGCTACAGGCCCCAGCCTGTTTTTGTAGCAGAGCTAAACCACATACATACATGTTACGGCCCTGGCCATAATGTGTTTTGGTGGCTGTTTCTTGTTCTGTCTGTGTCTTTAAGTCTCTGCAGGTCCCTGATTGGATAAGCTGACGGCTGCTGATTGGTCCCTGATCATGTGGCTCTTTTCAAAATCCCTCACCAGCAGTTATCCCGGACGAGCCCCCACTTTATGTTACGCCCCAGTCTAGGGGTACAGGAACGTAACATAAGAGTTTTTCAAAGTTTTTGGAGAAACTGGCTGCTTTTTGACTCAGTCATGGTACTTTGCCATTATTAGAGGATTTTTTTTTTCTTATATATTAAGTCACTTATGTCAGGAGTTTTCCTGTAGTGCAACTCAGGTCAGAATAAATGACACTCAAACAGGTTTGCAAGTTAACGTGTACACGGGTGAGAGCTCAACGGAGACTCACACCTTGCAGCAGTTGTCAGCCTTTATTTATACTCAAGCATAACACGTTTCTCAGAAATGTACAGGAAAGGTAAAAAAACAGAACTGTGCTGCATCCAGGCTTCCTGTTGAGCTTGCACAGCTAGCTTCCTGTTGAACTTGCACAGAGCGTAACTTCTCTATTTAAGCTGAATACTAAAAGAGCAAACACATCTAGATAATGAAATGTACTTTTAAGCATAAACATAATAAAATCTTTTGACAACTTAACACTGATCTAATGAATCATTCAATGTGTAAAGCTGCACCAAACTCAAAAAAATCCAACTCCAAAAGATGAAGTGGCAGATTTAAACACTGTCCATAGTGCATGAACCATATCTGAAACTCACGTCCTTAATAAATAGGAAGAAAAAGATTCAGGACCTGACACAAGGCCTGAGGGATGTAGCTGGGCTTTCATCTGGCCCTGCTTTTCAGGCTGTAGTCCCCAACTTTCTTTCACTGGTCCTAAGGTCCATCAGCACTACTGATACTTTAAAAAGGAACCTAAGAGCCATCTGTGCAGACTTGCGCTCATTTAGTTTTATGTAGTTATAACATTTAATAATAATGTTTAATAAACCTTACTTAGTTACTTCAGTTGATCCATCTACAGGTTGGTGAAGCCTCATCTTGAATGATCTTGCTTGAGACTTTTGGACAGTATAACTAATAAACATCCACGAGAATCTGTATCTTAGTCTGTTATCGACAAATTTAAACTTCAAGGTAACAGCTTTTGACTGCATTAAGCAGGTAACAGTATGTTTAAACATCAGTGATGTCAGAGCCAAAAGGAAAGGATTCAGCAACTTTTGATATGTACCACTTGTCTTCATGGCGACTTTTCCCATCCTTAACTAAAGTTACATCCCTTTAATTAAACTCACATTACACTGTTCACCTGCTATAATATCTATGTGTTGCCTAAGTGCTTAGTTTTGACACTGCCGATCCTTCTTCTAAGCAACAGCAGTGTCAAAACACCAGAGTGCCAACATCGTTTACCTCCCCTCACTGATTGTATATTATTACTGCTGACCTCAGTTTAGACACCTTTGGGAGTCTCTTACTTTTACAGTCCAACCATACTATATAATTACAAATCAATTTGACTAGATAATAAATGTCCAAAGATGTTCCTACAAACCATACTGCCCACCTGTTCAGCTTATCTTGTGCTAGGTTAACGGAGCAGAGCTCAGAACCTGCCTCTCCTCTGCCTGTCCCTCCCGCCCTTCAGGGGGGATTTAATCTTTCGTTCGTGTCCTAGGTCTGACTTTGTCCTGGGGCCTTTTCTCAGTTGGACATGCCCAAAATACCTTACCGTCAGCTCATTCTCTAACTAGTCAGCCCAAACAACCAAGATGTGCATGTGTACAGTGCATCTGGAACAAGGCTGTAACACGGACAGCACATTGTTTGTACCATGTTACAGCCTTATTCCAAAATGAATGAAACTAATTTTTCTACACACAATACCACATAATGACAAAGTAAAAAAGTTTGCTTGAAAATTGTTTTAGTTCTTTCAAATGTATTAAAAATAAAAAACAAAAATAACAAACATTTTGCCCAATACTTTGTTGAAACAACTTTGACAGCAGATTTCAGAACCTCTCAAGCTCCATCAGGTTTGATGGGGAACGTTATCATCAAGAGGTTGCATTCATCTTTGTCCAATCCTTACGGGTCTCCCAGTTCCTGGTGGTGAAAAACATTCATATTGACCAGGTGAGTGGTGCCGCTATACTTTCGAGTGTTGCAGAAATGATTGTCCTTATGGAAGATTCTCCTCGCTCCACAAAGCAACAACTGGACCTCTGTCAGAGTAACCATCATGTTCTTTAACTGATAACAATGCCCTCTATTTAGCTGCCAGACTTTGTTATATATTCAGCTCTTACTTAAAGCTAGCCTATGAGAATTTGTTTGAGATCGGTCCATCTGAGCCTGTCTTGCATCCAACCACCACTACCAGCCCACTAATGTCATAGATGAAGACTTAGACTTTATCTTACTCAGTATGTACCAGTAGTCTTAGTCTATGAGCTCAGCATTAATAAACTCTTGACTTACAGTACAGACAGCTCTCCACACACCATTTGTGGATCTGGCATTGCAGACATGTAGCAAAATTCTCATGACTTATATTTATTTTTATTGCTTTTTGCAAAACTTTATGATTTTTCAGCCATTAACATCTATGTACTTTTACCGATTAATTTACACATTTACAAATCTGATTACGCACAAACAGATCTAAATATGCACACACAAATTTGACCATGCACACACAATCTCCACATAGATCGAAATCCACACACCCAGACTGAGATACACATGCACAAATAGTTTTGCAATAATAATAGCCTAATCCTGCACCAATCCCTTTGTCAGCCTTACTTGTGAATAAGACCTTAAGATAACTAAACTCATCCATTTGGGGCACCAACTAATCCCAAAGTCACTGCATGCTTTGTAAGACTAACCCTCAGGATGAGGATATCGAAGCACATACCTGCAAAAACTCTTTTTTCTCACATTCTTTCTGTTTCTGGTGTTGATTTGAATAAGATTCAGGTTTCCAATACCATGGTTCTTTCAATACCATGACTGCACAGTCCCTTATGCATAAAAGAAGACTTTCCAAACAATTGCTGATTTCAGATAAAGCATTCCGCAGCAGCCTAATCTGAGTTTACACATTTCAATTGGGCTGCTTGATGATAAATGTTGAAAATAGTATGAAGAGTATAAGAGAAGCTAAAGCAACAAAGCCAAGTGAAGGTGACATCAGATAGCATGAAAAAGGAAAATCTATGTCCGTGCACTGAGTCATCCTCACAACGAAAAATCCAAGCATCAAAGCATCTTTGATCATTAGCTAAGAGGATTTCACAAAATATTCTGCCTTAGAAGCTGCTTTTCACTGCACTCAGAGAAATACTGTTGCTTTGAAATATAAGAAGTTTGCAACAAAATGCTGCTCCTGCTACTCTGCAATAAAATCTGAAAAGAGACTGTTGGTGATAAGCTGTATTATTACACTGTATAACTTTTATTATTGATTTAAAGGGGATTGATACTTTACAGTACAGTAAAACAGTACAGTAACAGCTTGCACATTGCTGTAAGCTGTTACTGTACTGTTTTCCTGTTCTTTTGTTGTGTGAAGGGAAAAAAAAGATTGTAAAAAATTATCAGCAACGTCTCTTTCTCGTACTCCCTAGTGTGCAGCTATATGCTAATGGAAAGCATCCAGTCCTACAATCATCAGTGCACATGCTAAAGTCGGTTAGTGTGATGGCGGAGAGGACGGCCATTACATTCTGCAAGTATCGTCATGAATTTTTGAGAGGGTGATAAGAAGTGTTTTTCACTTATGCTAAAAAAAAAATACCTGTAACCTAGGTCCATACTGGAGAGTCGTAATCCTTTGAGTTAAAGCTGTTAGTCCCACAGATAATAATCACACATTTGGAAGTCTTTAGTTCTGGCCACTGCCATGCTGGTTTTATGAAGCCAGGTGTAATCAAAGTGCTAAGTTAACAGCTAGCATTAGCAAGCTAGTAAGCTATTACTAGCTAAGAGACATAAAATTTCAGACTTTAACCCACCAAAACTGAAGCACAAACTTCTTGGATGGTCTGGACCACACTGCCAGCTATTGGGCCTCTCCACAGTGGAGAGGTCGAATTCAGTGACTCAAATTAGTCCATATGAGACCTAGCACAAACTCATCAATCAATGTCAGAGTCGCTAACACCGGTATCCAGATAAGTGTGCTATAAAAAATATACCCTCCTCAGAGTTGTAACAAAGAAGGAAACTATCCCTAGAGGTCACAACCGCTTTGTGTACCAGGCACTAAACAAGGTTTTTACTGTCGTAAAATTGTACATTTTAACATGGCAGTCTGTGGGGGATTGACTGTAGACAGCTTTGAGTGGCACCAGCTGGAGTTTGTGGGACTTCCTTGGTATGTTGTAGTAGAGATATTACTAGTATCTACTCAGTGTTATTAGGTAAAGACAATATACTAAGTATGTTTGAAATGTACAGAGGCTACAGACCCTTTCAATAAATATATTTGTGCATTTTAGAGATATTCTATAATGTTAGCTTTCTCTTTAGGTAATGCTAAAATGTGATATTGGCTATAGAAGTTTCATATACACTCATAATGGGCATGAATGTCATCTAAATTTGGCCTGTTAATGATTTCTTTGTTTTTCCAGAACTAATGTTTAAATCATGGTGGCTACATCAATCTTTAAGTCTCTTTCTCTCTTAACCTTGTTCTGCTGTCCACTTCAATGGGAAATACTGGGTCATGAGTGTTAGTAGTGTGGTACTAACAATTCAACTCATAAATTTGATGAGCCACATTTTTAAGCCATGTTTACCTGTCCATATATAGATTTCTCTATTCCTAGAAATGTATTTACCTCACATCTGTTTTTAAAATTTAGATGAGAAATTCAGCTTCATAATTGAATCATATGACATCCTGACATGCTTTAGGCACAAATCCAGGATAGAGATTGTTACTTCCAGGCCATCCGCTGCCTTAATTTGGTTTATTACGCCTAAATCAGTGTTGTTGTTCCTTTTGTCAGGATGACATGGTCTGGGGTTATTTAAAGACAGCATGAAACAAAGTTCATACATTTAAAAATTCTGGAAACTGTATAGGTGTCAGAGTTGGAAAGGTTTATTTCTAAAATAAAATTAGAACTTTAAAAAGTGCAAATCCATTTTATAAAACCGTACTGGGACACGCTGGCACGCATTAAAAGAAAATGAGAAAAAATATCCTTTAATCCTGTTAAGCCTGTCTCTGAGAGGATGGTTGAAGCATCAACAATCGCAACAAGTTCATGGAACAAAACCATTTTTCTTGCTTTCTCACTGTAAAAGGCACCATGGAAATCCTGTTAGAACTACCACAGCTAACTCTCTTACACACTTACAAAGACAAATGCAGCATTGCAGATCTTCTGATCTGATTCCTCTGTCAGTGTCCAGCATTAGTTTCTGTATGAGGGTTCACTGCTGTTCATTCATATGCAAAGAAAACTAGGTTTTTCTGCATTTTAACAGGCAGTTGCATGTCCTGGATAAGTTACTAGGAAGAACTGGATGCATCACTTGATGCTGAATTGAAATTCTCGACTCATATGTATTTTTAAAAACATTTCTTTTCATCCCATAAGCCTTTGCTGGGTAAATGTATGACAGCAGCACCCTGCGACTGTAAACTGCAGCTGCCCGGTTCTTTGTCCACAATTTCGTGTCAACTTTTTGTACAGTGGTCCACTGATCTTTGGTTTGGATCAGAATTAAATATTCATAACTCCCTGATGATGAGGCCCAGCTGACTTTGGCGATCCTCTGACTCCGTTGTTGGTTTTACAGAGCTACACCAGTGAAAAGTTGTGCGTATGCTCTCAGAAAACACAGGATATGTGGTGTGTATTACTTGGCTGCAAAACTGTAGAAGCTGATTGTATCAGTACTTTGACACTTTTGGATACTGTCAAGAGTATAACTAAGCATATCTGTGGAAAGAATAACAAGTCTACAATTGTAAGTGAAAAGTTTGAGAATGACACTTTTTATATTTGCTTTCAACACCGGGTAGAAACCAGTCACAGCTGTGCAGGTACACTAACTTTGACTCTTGGTTCAGTAACATAATCACATGCTGGGTTTGACATGAAGAAGAATGTGTGGGATAAGAAAGATGGTGGATCAGAATCTTTGAATCTGTGAATCTTTATTTATAATATGCCAAATGTAATATGTAATATGCCAAATTTGTCAAACAATCTTTGTAGTCTGTGCATGTTTTATTTCTTAAACCAATTAACAATGTTAATGATTCCGATTAAAATTTTTATGATGCATAAGGCTCAGGGGCCAGAATAGCACCGGGAAAGTCCTACCCACAGGATGGCTTTGTAAAAATGTGAAGGGGGCATAAATTTTGGACTTTTAACTGTGCTTTTATCAGTTTTACTGCTTTTCCTACTGATAAAGACCTCGCCCATTTCCAATAATACTCTACCAAAGTAATCAAGAAATAGATAATACGGTTTTGTAATTAGAGTAATTAGAGTCCAGGCAATAGGCTAACACCAAAGTTCTAAAACTAAATGACCCCTCCCTCAAATTTACCTAATTTAAATAAAAAATAATTAAAACTAACAGAAACAATTTTGTGAACATGGAAAATGAACTAAAATGAATTTTAAAAAAATATGGAGGACATATTCTTGGTTTTAATACTTTTACTTTCAAGAAGTATTATTGTAATAGCTGTACGAATTTTACGAAATCTTGCCTCTGACGTATGCCCTCTTTACAATAATATTAAAAAACAGACTAAAACAAACACTAAAATTAATAAAAACTGAACTAAAACTAAACATTTTCAAACAATAAAGACTAAACTGAAACAAGAAAATCCACCCTGGAAACTCACTGAAACTAAACAGAATTTTTAAAAAAAGAAAGTACAATAAATAAAAAATAAAGACTATGGCCGTATGACTGTAATTTTACACATTTACTTATACATAGTAACACATTTCTTTATCATGTAGAAAAAACTGAGGCTTACTGTTGAAATTGCACTTCTTTTTCTTATATTAGGATATCTTCTTTAAACTGACATGGAGTCTGATTAACATCAGATTAATAATCTGTTAATCAGATAACATCTGATTAACATTAACAACAGGTCGATACTGTTAGGAAAGGACTCAACTAGACAAGCATAACAGAATGATTTCTTAGTGACATTAAGTTGACACTTTCTGTAATCTTATTTTGAAGAAAAAAATTAATTTAAAAAAAAAGGAAATGTTACTTTGGAGAGAACTTTGTTGAGGAAAATTCAATGTTATCTTTTTGCTCTTAAACAGAAACTTTAAATTAACTGGAAGTCATCTGGTGGGGGTGTGGCCTCCATCCAAACTATTTGGAAAGATATGCTAGTAATTATTTATCTTGGATCCTTCCCAGATAAACATATACCGCAGTGCTGGCTTCGAAAAGTCCGACCTACAGGCACCTTGTTTATTAACATTAATAAAAAATTTACATAGTAAGACTACAAAAAGACGTGGAAGAGAGAAGGTGGGAGAACTGGTCCTGTTATTTAATACCTGGAAACTGACTTGTGCTAATCGTATGAGGTGGGTCTTTTTTTCTTTTTATGAACAGTTTAGATTCACTGTTAATACAGACCAGACTACAAAGATTAAAATACTCTTCAGCTGAATGAAGGTGAACTGAAGTGTTGGGATGGTAATAATCTGGAGAGTGGTGCGGCACTAAATAAGGCTCCTGTAGAGTAACCGGATCCAGAACTGTGTGATCAGAAATCAGGAGACTGTGTCTCTTATCCTCACTGATAGAAGCTGCATTTAGCGCTTCACAGCCATCAGAATGTGCTTGGTTGTGGTTGCCAGGGCTGCCAGTCTTATCCAGCTGTGGGGACTGGTTTCTTTGCTCTAACTGTTGAGCGGGCGCTGTATTGTGGGCACACTGCAGCAGATGAATAATACCACTGAGATGTTCAAGCTGTTCACATCACAACTGCTCTGACTCCTCTTTGCAGTTTGGCTGCGAAGCTGCTCCTTTCTCTGATCACTCTTACTCTCTGATCACAGCTCCTCATTATGTAGTCTCAGCTGTTGTGTTGCTTTGAGCAGAGCCTCCTGCTCTCTTTACAGTCTTTTATCCTCTCTGTCTTCTCGTCCCATTGATCTCAAATGTCCCATGCAGATAACTGTATTCTAGGGAAATAAGCACATCCATGAACGTAGTCAGAGTTCCTTTCATCTATCAGAAAATAAGAGGTGTATATGATTATACACCATAATACTGTCTGATAAATATTGGGTATCTACTAGAGATGGCACGATACCACTTTTTTATGTCCGATACCGATACCGATATCATAAATTTGGATATCTGCCGATACCGATATGAATCCGATATAGTGTGTTTTTTAATCAATAAAACTGTTTTTTTAATATCTTGCTGCATTTTGTATAAGTTCATACTCAAGTTTAAATAAACAATAACACTAAAGCTATTCTGTTATACCTGTATGTAAAAAATACACTGCACCCAAAATATTTTATATTTCAGCAAAACTGATCAATCTAATCAACTTAAACCTGCTCCATCCTTCCTCTTCTGGTATTTTAAAGAGTACTTAGCAGAAATATTAAGCAACCTAACTAATAGGGTTGCAAACTCCCAGCAAAAAAAAAATAGGGAACCACCCCCCACCCTCCACCTCATGATGCTTAATCGATGTAATCAACTTTAATTTGATGCAGGGTGAAAAAAAATGCACAGAATTAAATTATTTTTCAAGAATAATTAAATAGATTCAACATCTTTCTTCAACAGAATTGCAGACTGCACAGATGGTATGTTCCCAAAGGAAAAAGTACTATAGCTTACTAGGGTATATTAGACTTAACAGTTACTATATACAGTAATGGACTTCTATACATTTTACATCAGATTAAAACTTTGGGTGTAAGATTCAGATAATTATTTATTAAAAGCGAGACATTTTAAATGAAGCTTTGAGACATTTAAATGAGAATAAGAAAGAAAAGGCGGCAGTATGTCTTTGCTACAGTGCCAGTGTAGTCCGTGCTGCAGGAGAAATGGACTTTATAATAATAACCACTGTTAAGAGTGCCTGACGAGCCCATTTGTAAGTAAGCCTATCACTGTGGTGTTTTCCTCCGGCTAAACTTTGCTAGATCAACGCCCTCTGCACAGTTACCCAGACAACAAAGTAAAGTCACCAGCTACGTAGAAAAGGATCCTGGTGTAAAAAGTAATATTAAAATAAAGTATTCAGAACAGCAGCTTATCAAGCTTAAACGTGCTGCTGTTGTTCCCAACACGCTGGTTTCCTCTTTCTGGATGCAAAGTGGGCCAAAAATAAAGAAGAGAGACAGACTCGCGACAGAAAAGCCGATCAGCTGATCATTAAGCAGTTTCACGATTGAAGTAGCAGCAGGAAGGTGAGGGAGAGAGAGAGTCAGTCGCTCCATATATCGGTTGTTAAGCTTAACATGGGAACGCTTTACAAACATTCAGAGATGAACTTACACACTTGCTTTACTTCTCTCTGGGATAACTTCCTCGGAGATGAAATGCTGGTTTGGTAGCGAGGCTACAAATACACACAGCCGCTCTATCATGTGAGGCACACTGCTCCGACGTGCTACGGTTATGAGCCGAGTTACGCTGTGTCGCAAGTTTTGTGAGGTGTTTTTTTTTTATATTTAATGGATCGGATTACATTTTTAATTTCTCACCGATATCCGATCCAATAATTTACGTCAGTATCGGACCGATACCGATACGTAATATCGGATCGGTCCATCTCTAGTATCTACATTAACAATCAACTTATCAGCTGAAACATGGCCAGTCAAGCAATGATATCACACTCTGAACTGTAAAGCATCAAGCGTGGCCTGCTCGTCACAGCCTCATTAGCTCAGGAGTTAAACAGTGAAACACAATGCTCATGAAGTAAACTTACTTTGGTCTGTGTGGTTCTTGGAACGCACACAAATTAACAGAAGTTAGACTCTGTCTGAAAGACAGATGCATCAATATCGCATCTAATTGATGCGATATTGATGCGAATTGTTGTATTTCCATGTCTAATGAACTTATGGGCAGCAGCCAGACTGCAGAGTGAACTCTGAATGGATTATCTCAGGAGGAGAGACTGCTAAGCTTTCTGATTGGCTGTCAGATGCTGGCTCACCCCATGCAAGTCATCCCATCAGCTCATGGGCTGATAGGATGACTTTTTAACAAGCCCTTTGCAGCTGCCTAAAATGATGCTTTAGATTATGTTGTGTTAGGTGGCACCATAAATCCAGTTAATTCTAGTTTCATTTCAGAAGTGTATGAGATGTGATCAAAAAGTTGAGGGAACAAGCCCTTAAATATAAAAAAAAACCACCACCTGATTGACGTTTTCTAATCTTTTTCTGGCGTTTGTCTTGCTGCTAGTTTAACTTGAGTCCTTGGAATTTCTCTTACAATAGTTCTTCCTAAACAAATAGACTCACTCACAGTGAAATTCAGCTTGAATAAAAATCAAAGAATCACCCTTGGTCCACAAGATCTATTTAGAAGTATAAGTATATTGTTCCTGTAGGCAAACCTGTGAAATTCAGATAGAATTCAAACAAATAAATGAAGGAAAAATTGTGGTTCATATTGTTTTGTTTTTCACCGTAAAGCCCACCCTGTGCTAGCCCATGGCATTATGTGGGATCAGAGGCTCACACATGTGGAAGGACCCATGTAAGTGGCCCAGGTAAAGATGGGAAATTGCAGCTTCAGGCAAAGGTGCATGATCATTTAAAGGAAATCCTCTGTAAGGATTACTGGCCATAACAATGGGAACTATGGTTTTTGCCAAAATTAAACACCTGCTCCATTCCCCAGATTCCTTGAGCTTTTTCAGTACAACTGGTATATTACACTGTACTTTATTTATATACTATTAAACACGGAGAAATGCCATGTTTCAGTAATTAACATGCTGCATGGCCTATGTGGATTTTACGGTGTGGCTGTTTGGATACAGTTTTGTAGGTTGGCCAAGTGGTTTTGGAAGGTTTGTAGTTTGTTGCATCTCTAACAGGAGCTGCAGTCTGCTTTTTTTTTTTTTTTTTTGAAAAAAAAACAAAACAACTTCAAACAGAAGAAGAACAAAAACAGATTTAGTGATTTATAATAAACTAGGGGCTTTTCATTTCTGTTGCTGATTTTGCCTCTGAAATCCATTGTAGCTGCCTACACACTCTGTGAGGGGGCAACATACATATTTTTCAGAGGCATATTTTAAGCCGACTAAAGCGCCACACAAAAACATGCAGGTTTATTTATAGACTACAGCATGACATGGAAACTGAATCTGTTTTACATTTAAAAGGAGACAAATTTACCCAGCATATGAAGTGCAGAACCAAGACACATCTACCCATACCAACAACATGCTCAACAAAAGTGACCTTAAAAAAAAAAAAACAAACAGCTCCAGATATTTTTGCCAAATCCATTGAAAGATGTTAAAAACCAAACTTTCTGAGCTCAGTTTAGCATTTTTAATAGTGCATGTCAGAAAGTGGATCCACTCTAACCAAAACATTTAAAATTGGTGTATTCTCTTAAATACAATTCCACGTGCACACAGATGTTTAAATGTATGAGACTATATTTATAATTGATAAATATTAACCTATAAATATTAACACATTATTCAAGTGTAATCTTGAATAATATATGAATTGCTTTATTGTATATTTATTTGATATTAAATTGTTTTGAGTTAGCTAAACAAGTAAAAACTACCACATTACACAGTTCATAATGGTACAACACTGTTTGAATAGGATCGTGGATTTTTTGAGAATATGAACAATTCATCCATTCGATGATGACTGAATTTCCCCAGTGATGCACAATAAAGGCTATTTCACGATTCACTCTATTGGTAAATTTATAATAATAATAATAATAATACATTTTATTTAAAAGTGCCTTTCAGAACACTCAAGGACACGGTACACAGCAGAACAAAGCAAGCATAAAAACAGGCAGTTTACAAAATCATAAAACATAAAAACAGATTTAACATAGGAGAATGGAGAAGGTTATGTGGGATAAGCTATTTTGAACAGGTAAGTTTTGAGTCTATACTTGAAAAGAGAAAAGGAAGTGATATTTCTTATATCAGGAGGTAGGGAATTCCAAAGTCGAGGAGCAGAGCAGCTGAAAGCCCTGCAAGACGAGGAGGGGCGACAGAGAGAGAAAGAGAAGAAGAGGATCTGAGACACCGAGAGGGGATGCTGAACCAAATCCAAGAGATATGGAGGGGAGAGGAGATGAATTGCCTAAATGTATACAAAAGTATTTTAAAATTGATGCGATATTGATGCGAATTGTTGTATTTCCATGAATGTGAGTGCATTTATAACACAATCCCACCTGTTTTATTGCTGACTTATGCAGTGTTTGATATCAAGCAGTAAGCAAGATGCAAGCCATGTGCAGAAAGGTGAAGTTGTCCAGGTAGAGGACAAAAAGATTCAGGACAGAGACATTCAGCTCAGAAATGACAAACAAACGATTAATCTCAAAGTGTTTTAACTGGATTTATTTTTATGAGTGTAGTCAACACCAGCAGCTGATTGCTTGGTGGCGGTGGGGGGGTTGACTTTGTCATTGACTGTGTCTTTCTGCAAAAGACACGTATGGCAAGAATATCGCCGTCACTGAAAATGAAAGAGAATTTTGTACATGAAGAAATGGTCGTGTGGACCACTGTTCACATCCATGTGCTGAGCACGTTTGTCATTGTTTGCAGGACAAATGCATTTGTTTCCTTCTCTGCCCTATTTCTCACTTTGTAAGCCTGACTCAGCCTCTATTTTTTGTGGAATAAACGTCAGCATCTGTCCATCTACAGCTGTGTTTTCTTTGCTTCTTTGGTTTCTGTTATGTCCCACTGAGCTTTATGTAGCACGTGGCTTTGTGGTGACAATGTGTTGCGATTTTTCTATTTAGAAAATGTATCTTAGAGCCTCCCGTGCTTTTTTTATAGATGGATAAAAGTTAGACTTCAGAAAAGAGTTTGCCCTGCTGTGTTGGCTTTTTTAAAACTAGAGGACAGAGTCTGAAAGCTGTTCAGGCCCATATAAAGTGGGACAAGTGGGACTCAAATGCAGTGTTAAACATGAGAGACGCAAATTGACGCAATAAAACAAAAGCAGCAGTTTTCCCGTTCGTCATGGCAGCGTCATGATTTTTTTTCTTCTCTTTTTGACGAACCAGGTCTCCTACTTTCATTTTTTGTTTCTCTGTCTCAGTGAAAAAGAATATAACATAATTGTAATTTATTAATCACCACCTTTACAAGTTTTAAATTACAGATTTATTGTCTTTAAACTGCCGAGCAGCAGGGGCCCCTCTAAACAGCATGACTTTGTTATTATCGCTGTTTAAACCCGTTTTCTTCCTGTTTTCACGCATCACGTCATTAGATACATTTCCAAAGGCAGTTATTATTTAAACACAAGCACCTCAGGAGTTCCCATTTGCTTCAGCACAGATCTTAGTGCTTTCATAATTACCTGTAATTTCTGAATGTGGTTTATTCTTATGCAAATAGCTCTGCTCTGAAGCTGATAATGCTTATATTACCCAGATTACCATGAAAAAGAAATGATAAGAGTCATATTTTTTCCTAAATATCTTTGAATGATTTCATTAGAATTTGACACAGGTACATTGCTCTTCTCTATACTCTCTATACCGCATTGTCGGTGTATCATGAACGCTGATGTATGTTGCCTGCATCTAATTTCGACCTGTAAGAGGAGAAATCGTGTATAGTGATGCTTCAGTGGTTCATGAAATACATTCAACCCAATTCAGGTTTGTGCTGGAATCCCTGTTGGCTGGCTGTGCTAATATTAGATTGGATATTTGGGGCTACAGTTGCATTTGAATCTCTTTTAAATCACAGAAAAGAAAAGAAAATTCTGCCGCAAATCCTGTTTTTAACTCATTTACTTACATGTAATGTAGAATCTCACATTTAATGGAATCTGGTTAAATAAAATCCCCATTTTCCTTAAAGATTGAATATTTGAATAAATAAACCTTTTAGATTTTTCAGTTGCATTCGATTAAACATTATTGCTTCATGTTTATTGAGGGTGAACAATCATTTTTTGAGTTAGTGTCACAACATTTTTGTTATAACATATATAGCTAGAGCTCTATGTTACATTTCTCAGTGCCTCATGATCATACATTTTATTATAATACTTGTAAATTATGAAAAGAGAAAGTCATAAATTCATTTAGAGAAAATGAAGGTTGTACATGGAATGGCATGTACTGCACAGCCTTTGAGACATTCCCTGTCTTTTTATCACTGATCTGATACTCTGCTTGAGCTCGTTAATTTGTAGCCGATAGCGACTGAAAACAAAGGTGTTAAAAACCGAGAAATCTAAAGTGTCTTTAGCCTTCATTAATCTCCACCTGACTTATAGTTGGAGTGTTGGACTTCACCTGTCAGAGCAGACATCCTGCAGTCAAACAGTCACACTGTCACACTGTAAGGGTCTTTTCACACCTGCTGTGTTTCGTCAGTTTATATTGTTTTCCCCCTCACGGTAATCGGACTCGAGTACGGACCAAAACAACCGCACTGAGACCAATTTGGAGGAGGCGGTTTCGGTGTGGTTCCAAATGAACTCCAGAGCGTTTTGTTTACGGTGTGAACGTGATCCCACCTCAAATGAACCACCATGTGTATGTTGCAAGTTTGACCTAAAACACTTCCTGTATCCACATATGCTTTGTATTCTGGGATGCAGCAAGGTACAACAGGTTGTGAAAAGGTCTGTGTGGGTGGGCAACTAGCCGTGGAATGAATATAAATTCTCCAATAGTCCAGAATACTGGACGTTTACTTTTGTTGGTCGTGCCGCAGACACATCTGTCCAGTAAGTGAACTGAAAATTCTCAAGTAGTTTACTTGGATTTTTCTCAGTTTGAAAAAAAAACAAATCATGAGGTAAAGCTACAAGTTTACAAACTAATCACCTGATTGGCACCAGTGCAAACGAACTGTAGGTGTGAAAACACCCTCATGAACAGATTAAAATAAAACAATTTTAAAACTGATGCAGCAGGACTGCGAGACAACTTTACCCACAATACAGCTTAACTGCTAGCAGTTTTAATGAAATGTGCAATATGTATAATGGGTGAATGACAACTAATTAACCTTTGTGTTAGTTCTTGTTCCCTTCTGAACATCCAAACACCAGAATTCAATTTGATTCAGTTTTATTTATATAGTGCCAAACTGGAACAGTTGTACTGGTAAAGATAAAGGTAAAGACCCTGCAATAATAAAAGGAGAACTTCAACAATCACTTGATTACTTGGGGGAAGAACAAACTCCAGCAGAACCAGGCTCAGGGAGAAGCAGCCATCTGCCATCACCGGTTGGAGGTAAAGGGGTGGAGACAGAAGGACAGAAAAGACATGGACTGTGCTTTTTACTGTACTATTGTTGCTACCTCTGCAAGCCGCTTCGCAACCCAGCTCCACCAAAGCTTCTGTAATGTTATGGTATTCATGTAATTTCTGATATTACCAATACTGGCTCCAATGCCACTACCATCTGCTCTGCTCTGTGAAGGGGTCTCTCACAGTCTATAGGCGTTCTAGATATTAAACCATTAAAACAGAGTATCTGGTCTGACGTCATTAGCCATTTCCGGGTCCAACCTCCACTTCAGGTCTAAAAGTCAAACAAACACTGCGGCATCACTGAGAGTTACAAACTGTCTGTCTGTTTCATCTTTAATAAAATGATCAGTGTGGCTGCTTTACCAGGTGTAACAATTAAGTTTAACATCCAGGCATCCATGAAAACAGAATTTATGAAATTTAACAGCGTTAGAAGTTAGCTTGCTAGTTTCCACCCAAACATAATATACCATGTTCTGACTGAGGGATTTCTGAAAAAATTAAAAAATTAAATGAAGACAGAAAACTAAACAGTGATGTTTGTAGTGTTACTGATGTTGGGGTAGCTGATATATAATGATGTGCCACGTGATCGCTAGCGACACAGCTATGTTAGCATACACAGTGAAGCAGGAGGATGAATGCTAACTTTTTTTCACTCGATAAAAGTTAACGTGAGGGTTCCCGACGCAAATGCAATCGCATGGCAGGATCCTGTAAACGGACCAAACTTCAGTCAGGAGAACAACTGAGATAATCCACAATATGAGGTTATTCATTAATATACTGCTGCATGTGCTGGGCTGTAGTTACATCGTAACTAGTTTTAAAAACTGAGCTTTGAAATGAATAGCGGTAATAAAAACTGAGAGAGGCCGACAGTGATCACTGACTGTTTTTAGGGGCTTGTTCAGATTAAATAGATCAAGATACAAAGCACTAAAACATGTTAAAAACACAACAGCCTTAATATAGGCAGAGTAGTTTGGACCCAGAAGCAGGGTTCAAACATCATCACTTAAAGACGGGATAGCTGATGACAGAGAGCAAGAGGGCCACATCTCTCTATTGCATTAAAAATAAAGTTGAGTGTTACTACATGGATTGACAGGTGAATTTGAAGCTTCTAACATGCAAGTCATCTAGGTAAAAATAGACACAGCACGTAAAGATAGAGCCAGAGCCAGGAAAAGAACTGGCCATGAAAAAGGCACACAGACACCACTCGACAGCAACACCACAGGTGCCAGCGGTTTGCCCTTGGCACCTGTGGTGTTGCTGGAATGAGATGGAGAGGATTGCTTTATTTATTTATTGGATAATGTAGCCTTGATTCTCTAGCTGTACACAGAGATGAGTGGGCTATAGAGCTTCTTTCCCCCCCCCACACCCTGTTTTCTATTCAAATCGGTGGTTTACACATTTACTCGTGTAACAGACTTTTCAAAGTGAAATAGGAGGCATAATCTAAGATGTAGAATAAAAAGATGTAGCCGTCAAGATTAAATGTCTCCACAATCAGTTCCACTTTCCTTGAGAAAGGAGCAGTGCTATAAATGAGCTAGCAAAGAATGAGGTGACAGAGAAACAGAGCAGATATATGTCGCCTCATAAAGCTTTTTACACACCTATTAATCATCTGTAATATGCTTTGAGACCTTTACACAGGTTCTTTGACATATGTCATCAGTGTAGCTCTCCTTAACTATATTTCCCAAGGTTTCTCTTCACTTTTACAGTGTGTTGCGAAACATACTTTTATAAGTGGAGTTCCACTTAAGTAGCTTAGACTTATAAAGACTGAATATAAAAGATGGACATGGCCTCTGGTTCTGAAAAGTTAAGGCAATGCAGAAGTCCCCGCATTGCTTTAGTAAACATTTTCCAGCAGGGTTTATGGTCTCTCAGCATAATATTCATGCTGTATTGAAAACAGATGATAAAGCAGTATGCTTAAGGCATGGCTGTCTTTAAACTGTCAAATCACTGCTGTATAGGTTTTCATATTGTCCTCGGGTTAGGCACAGATATTAATAGTACAATGCAAACTGCAAGCTTTTTTGTAATTTCTTTACGCAGTTATCAGGAATACTTTTCCAGTTACCTTAAAGAACATTCAAAGCTCTTTTTTGGCTATTGACTGAATTTTATTCTGTTCTTTGTCAAAATGATCCCACAATGCTGCAACACATATTATTGAGGTCCAGGCTCTGGGGAGGCCAATCAGTGACTGATAATGTTTTTCTGTCTAGATGTGCTTATACTGCACTGGCAGGGATCACTGACATCCCAAGAAATCAAATCCTTGTTTCTAGACGATATTTCTTGATGGTATTGTGTGGTGGATCAAAATCTCATGGTAATTTTCTGTGTTTATAATTTCATTACATCAACTTTGACAAGATTCCCAACACCACTGGCTGAAGGCGCTCAGTGTTGTACAGCTCTACTGACACCCTGCAGTGACAATTTAAAGCACAAATTTCACATTTCAATTTATCACTCCAAAAGACTTGTTGGTACTACAGTTGTCCCTCGTTTATCGCGGTAGTTACGTTCTTAAAATAACCCGTGATAGGTGAAATCCACGAAGTTTATTTTTTTTACAATTATTTTAGGTGTTTTATGGCTGTAGTACCCCTCACTACACGCTTTATACACTTTTCTCAGACAGGCATGAACATTTCCACACGTTACTCTCTTGTATAAACACTCTCAAAGTTCAAACCTTTGTAGAAAAATAAGTCCAGGATTATAGAATAAAACCAAACGCACCCGACATTGAAATTTTTGTGTTTGTTGGAGAAAACTTACAAACATACAGTACAGCACTTCAGAGTCACACTGCTAGCGATCGAAGATTTATGTAAATTTGACAATCTGAACGCATTCTGCACTGTACAGGAGATACGGCACGAGATTGCTTGACAGTGGTCTACAGCCAATCAGAACACAGAACACAATGCATTTAAAAAGAAAGTATGCAAAATTGCACACAAAAATCCACGAAACAGCAAGATCGTGAAAGGTGAACCGCGTTACAGCGAGGGACCACTGTATTGTGTTAAAATTTTTTATAGATTTAATTAATAAAAAGGAAACTGATGTGTTTTTGAGACAGGCTGCTCATAACAATGTGCCCAAAGATATAAATAACAGTAAACAGTAGGCTGCAAACCAGTGCATGTTATTTTGGTGGCAAACTTTTTCTGTGCTTCCATTTTGGTGAGTGAAATTCTCTTACCTCATTAGTTTCTTACACCACAAATGATGATTTTATGCTTCATAAACCACATCATGGCAGCGAAACTCCGTAATCCAACACAGTGGCTACAAAAATTCTTAAGCCACCTTTCGTTTCTTAATCTTTTTCCGGAAACATGGGAAAGAGATTCAGGAATTTAATGAAATCATGAAAACATGGAAGTACATTATTGTAAAGTTCGAGCTTGAGAATCAGTATTTGATACTGTATGAGCACCTTTAATCTTTACCACAGACTGAACTTTCCCAGGCAGCTTTCCTGTCATTTCTCCAGGCTTCTCAGAGGACATTAAAAGCTCTTCAAGGCGCTTCACCTATGAAGCGCCTTGAGGCGACTTTTGTTGTGATTTGGCGCTATATAAATAAAATTGAATTGAATTGAATTGAATTGAATTCTTTGGATGTTGGCTGCCTTTTGTATTGTTCCCTGTCAAGATGATCCCAAACTGCTTCAATAATGTTGAGGTCTGAGCTTTGGGGAGACCAATCCATGACTGGTTGTATCCCATTGCGTGTTTTTCTATCCAGGTATGCTTTTACTGCAGGTATGCTTTTACTGCATTACTGAAAAATTAAGTTCAAGAATACTTTAAAAAATTATAAGTCTGTCCACTTTGAAGCAAAGTTCAAAGAAATTAAGCAGAATTCACCGCATGATGTATAGGAATAAACTTATGAACTGCTAATCAACACTCTGTTGCGCTGTCTTATGACTGACTGGATTTTGTAGCCATCCACTCACTCCAGCGAAGACAACCCCAACCTTCTGGCAGACGTTGAAGATGGCTGGCAGATTCTGTTTCTCCACTGTAGCTCTAACTTGTACTTACATTGCTGAAGAGGTCCCGGCGTAGCTGCAGACTGTACAATCAATGCCATAGAACTTGTGCCACAACATATAGAAGCAGAAATACAGCTTGAACCTCACTGTTGTGTATGCAGTATGTTTAGAAAGCAGCCATTTCCATATCAGTTATACTATCAATCAATCATTCTTATAAATGCGGTGTATTACCTTTGTACTTACCGAAGATATCAAAAGATCTCTTTTCCATGAGAGATTTTTTGTGGGGACTAAGAATGCTGAATCTGGGGTGAGTGGCCATGAAATGTGAGAAGAATTGACATGGCTGTTTTTCTCAGACTGTTCATCAGTCATTCTGTCTAAAAGGCTTTGGAGCTGTCAGGAACACATGAAAGAAACAAGCAATCAGGTTATCGTCCAACAATCAAACCACCAAGGTCTGCGTGTGCTTAAAAATCCAAGCTCAGTTTAATGACTTGTTTTTTGTTTTTTTTTATATATATATTTATATATTATTCCTACAAATACTGGTTTTCACCACTTTGAAAAACGTTCACTTTCCTTAGTAAACCAAGAAAGCTAGAAATATCCTACAGTGAAAAAGAAAGACAAAGACAAACCATTGTTGACCAAAAAAAACCCCAAAAAAAAAAAAAAAAGAAAGAAAATCACAAAAAGACATGAAAATAACAGTTAAATGAAATTAAAAACAACATCCTGTACAAACACTATGGGCCAATAATTTAAGAAAATAGTGTCTCTAAATATTGCTTTGTACCTCCACTGACCAGGTCCGCTCTGTATTAACACCAGGCAGTTCATATGGCGACCGCAGTGGGCGCTAATAACCCAGGCGCTGATGTCACTCCAGAGGTTATGGGGTCAAGCTGCAGCCAGAGAAATATTTGTCGTTCTCTTCTTCTCTGGCTGTTTTGGCAGTAACAATACAAAGACGAGGGATGGTCACACTACTACAGTACTGCACTCCTTATGAAACCAAGGATGTTTTTACTGTTTGATGTAGTTTTACCATTATTACTTTCTACAGCATTATTACTAGAACTATCACCATCACAGACACACAGAGTGCATCGTGTGTTTATGTGTGTGGAGGGTTCGTCCGGCTGTGTGTGTGTGTGTGTGCGTGTGTGTGTGTATTCGAGTATTGGTGTTCAGTGCTCAGAGCTTGTCTTCTCAAAGGAGAAGCTGGGAAGAGTTAATAACTTGGAGTTGGTGTTGGGGTTCGGTGAACCTCCGTCCTGTCCTGAACCCTCTCCGACCGCCAGGTCAAAGGAGTCCTTGGAGTCACTGGAGGGTGCTCTCCTCCTCAGGTAGGTGTCCCGGTTGGGTAGGGGAGGGGGCATCCCTAACCCAGTCAGTCCCATGCCACTGAGCCCACCCAGGCATGGGTAGAGGCCAGACTGGGGTTCCAGTCCCTCAGGGGGGTCCACAGATATACAGGGTGGGCTCATTTTCTTCTTGCGGCGGGGGGAGGTCTGAGCGGGGATCTGGCTTTGAATCTGCAGGCTGTCGGCCCGAGACACAAAGCCGGAGGAGGTGGAGTTGGTGCTGCACTGGGGGCTGGAATCAACTGGGGAGCAGACTTCCACAGAGTGGCGCCGTGGGTCGTCCAGCCAGGAATAAGGGCGGGGGCGGGGCAGGAGGGCGTTGCGGCCCTGCGTGTCAGCGCTGTGGAACCTCTTCAGCTGCCTCAAACATGGACTCCGACTTTCCTGGCAGCCCGCGTAGCTGCCGTAACCCTCGTTCCCGCCGCCGCTGCTGCTGTCCTCGGCCGTGATGTCGTCGCTGCCGGCCAACACCACCTGGTTAATGAGGGACACTTCCCGATCCTCTGACACCTCCTGCTGGGGCGGCCTGGCGGGAATGGGAGGGGGAGGCGAAGGGCAGGGGGAGTAGGAGGCGAGGCAATGCTGGTCGTGGTGCTGGGTGTGCACTGTGCTGGGACGTGATGGTTTAGGGGAGGCGCCCGGCGTGGCAGGGACCAGGCACAGAGCTGGTTGTTGAGGAGTAGGGTGATGATGATGATGGTAGGAAGAGGGAGAGGTAGAGGAGATGGAGGGGGTAGGGGATGGAGGGAGGCCAAGAGAGGCCACATTCACGAGTCCTTCACTGCTTTCCCCTACGTCGGTACAAAGGGCCTCCTGAGAATCAGTAGACACCGCAACCTGGAGAACGGGTGGGGGGAGGGGGATTAAAGTAAATGTGCAATGAGAGGAAGGTGGGAGATGAGAGGGGGGAGACTGGTTAGTGATAGATGATGAGGGTGAGAAGCAGCAGTTTGGGTCAAAGTTCACAGTATGACCAGCTTACTGTCACAGTCCTCTATTTTAGTTTTCTAAGAGACATTATTGTGATAATTGTAAGATGATGTTGCTTAATGTCAATATTTCAGATTAAGATTTCTCAAGAGTAAATTGGGTAAGAAACATCTGACATTAGCGGATACTTTCTGTGCTTTCACATTCATGTGTTGAAGGTTTAAAGTTACTCTGTGCTCTGATGTTTAAAAAAGAAGCCAAAAAAAACTGTTTGTGTTTGCGTCACGTAGGCATTGCTTGTCTTGTAAGATTTATGTTTCATACTTCAATTCAATTCATTTTAATTCAATTCAAGTTTAATGAGAGGAACTTCATAATGTAAGGTAAAGATCCTACTATCTGATTTAATTTTGAAAGTAAACCTTTTTGCATTTCATGCAAAATAATGAGAACATTATGGTAGCCTTGGGAGGTCAAACACACTGCAACTTAAGGAAACACTGGTAAATAAAAAGCACTGCAAAAAGCCAGAAACCAAAACATGCGAAGGATCGCACTGAGACGCGTTTAAACGACGCAAAGGAATCTTCAGTGTCGTGAGGGAGAAAAAGATGTGAGGTAATATCTCTTGTAATCATGTGATTCATATAATACTGTAGCTAAATGTTTGCTGTTAGCCATTTACTGTTAGCTTGGTACTTCTGCAATTCAGTTTCATTTTATTTATATAGCACCAAATCACAACAGCAGTTGCCTCAAAGAACTTTATACTGTAAGGTAAAGACACTACAGTGAGATAAAGAAAACCCCAACAATCAAATCGCCTTTCAGTGAGCACTTGGTGACAGTAGGAAGGAAAAACTCCCTTTTAACAGGAAGAAACATCTGGCAGAACTCAGCTCAGGGAGGGGCAGCCATCTGCCATGTATGAGGTTGCAGTTCTGCAACTGTTTTGTCACGTTATTGTCACCGAAGAAACACTTCCATTTTGGGTTTTTTCGGCACATTAATCTGAATAATTTACCCTGAACTTTAGGGCATATATTTTCACTAATTCAACTAATGACTCAGTCCATTAATAAGTTTTCGAACAATATAGCTAAACACATATATGATGATATTTTAAAGAAGGAAGGTAGTTGGGAAAAGTGTATAGTATTTTATTGTTTTGATATTTCTTTTGTTATGTTTTGGGGTTTTTTTATGGACTGATTGACCGCTGGTCGACACAGTGAGCTCCGAGCCAGACCAAATGACCGTCTAACCTTTGACCATTCATACAAAACCCTGTTAGCCGTCAGCGCTGCAGTTTCACGAAGAGTTTGCAACCAATTGTGATCACCCTTACCTCTGTTCAGAACCATGTACAGGGTGTGAGGCCAACAGGCTGAGGGAAAACAGTATGTATCGGCTGCAGTAGAGGAAAGGTTAGTAAGCACAGTGGTGGCTAAAATGTCCTGATGAACTCGTGACTTTTTCTTCATCTCTCACAGACTTGGGAGAGGGCATTGATAGCAGGGTGCTTGAATCTAACAGTGTTGAATTGGGTCAGTTCAAATATACTCTTAAATCTATAGAGATGAGGAAATAAAACATGCATGGGTTTTAGAGCATAACGCTCTGAGCAGTGTTTGGATTTATGGGGGTTTCCCTGCATGAGAATGCTGTAACCACAGTGACACCAAGTGGGCGAAGGTATCACAAGCAGGCCTGGCCAATCACCAGCCACAGCAATGCAACACCAGGTAGGAAATCATAAGAGTGCACACTGGAACGAAGCTTAAAAGGATCACCCTGTCAGAGTTAATTTTTTTACATTTTTTTTATAAGCAAAACTGACTTAATAGTACCACACTCAACTATTAACAACTATTAAAGCACTAACCCTAGGCAATACAAAATTCTCTGGTGCTCAATAATCATGATTCTGAGTAGAAAATAGCCAAACGCATATGGACAGCACTTGCTGTTTCGTAGCAATCCCCTGAGTTGTATTTGTTTGTAATATATTAAGTGTACTGTACCATGAGTGAAGGTCATAGCCACACTACACCTGTATCTTGCTGCAATACATTCTATCATGTGACTGGAAGATCCAGTTATGAGATGCTATGTAGTTCCAGTCACTTGTACAAATCATTAAACTCTCACTAAGTTAGCTCCTTACAGGCTAACTAAATACCTGTTGAGAGAGTTAAAGATACTCTGTGGCTGATGCTTAGCAGTAGACAAACATCCAGGTCAATGAGTGGCAAAGAAGGGAGGAGGGCAAGAGAGGACTCTGTATGTGTGTGTGTGTGAACACAATAGTGTGTTTGCTGGGCTGTCTCTCTGAAGATGAACATGGAGTCCAGTGTTTCTGAAAGGCCCAGTGGTAGCTAAAGTCTACTGTCTGTTTCAGAAACAGGAGTATCTGTGTTTGAACAGAAGCTCAGGGTCGGGCGGCTTTTGGGCCCAGCTGAGCTGAGATCAAAGACCAACAGATACAGTGTGGAAAAATGAGACAGCAGATCAGTTAATAATAAACCAAACCCCAGGAAGAAGAAGACAGACAGAGGGGGGAAAGTGAATATGTTTAGAACATCCAACGCGGAAAGCTTTAAATGATTCTCTTTCATGGAGTTTTAGAGCCACTCTTGGGATAGACGCTTTTGAATTAAGAATAAAGGCCTGATTTATCAAAAAAAGGCATATTATAGGAGCATTAATTTCTGTTTGGTAAAGCTGACAATTAATATTCCAAATGTGATTATTCTAAATGTGATTATATAATAGAGTTTTCCTTTTTTATTAGTTTTGGTGGTGTTTTTAAATAAGTTATGATGGCTGGGAATTTCACTGATGTCTTTGCTGAGGCATTCTCTATCTGGATACCTCAAGGACCAACAGGCTTTCAGGCTGCTTATTATCTAATTTGAAAGATAGTAAAGAACCTTACTATGCATTTCCTTATCTGGACCACGGAGTAGATAAAAATGGTTATATAAAAATGTGAAAGGTTGCATGCAGAACTGGATGACTATCACTGCTTTAGCACATGCTCGTTTTTCTTGTTGTGACATAAAGTGTTTTCAAAGTCTTGAGCCACACCTCAATTCTTAAATCTTTGCTAGAGAAATGGAAAATAGCTGCAGAGATTTATTGAAATCTTGTGGGATGGAAATACAGTATATAAGGCAATGCAGTTCTAACACGCTTGATATTTGACTATTATTTTTTAACACACTCCCCGAACTCTTTTAGGTAAGCTTTCTTGTAAATTCTTTAAATAGTCTTAAGGAATATTTCTCAAGACATTCAAATTAGCAGTTATGCTAACACAAGATGATATATCAAAAAAATCAACACTACTCACAAATATGCTCTCATCAGTTAGTTTAGAGTGGAACTAAATTGTGCCATATTGACAATTTTCATTAGATGTTGGTAGAAAGTTGTTTTCTTTTTCATTAGGACTGAACTAAGCTAGCTGGCCTGTGTAGCACAGCTTGAAAGGGCAAGGTTAGCTAAACCATCTTGATGCTATGCTAACTGTGCTATGCTAACTTTAGTACAGAAAAGTGTATTTCCTTTCATTTTAATTTTGAGATTTCATCAGCATCTTATTTATATTTATATATATTAAACTGTTATTAATAATAACACTGTAATAAATACAATAAATAAAAAACATGTAACAGGCATGTTTTCTTATTGTGGTTTACGGTGAAAATTAAGACACAATAAAACAATACTACCTAATACACTAAACGTTGAGCATAGTTAATACTTGTAGCCATAAATATCTGCAAAAATAAGGCTTGATCGTTTCATGTAAAACTGACATTAGTTATCAAATTATAACTCATAATATTATATTTATTAACATGTAATATTATTTTGTTATAATGTATAATTCTTGCTTTATTATAAGTTAGTGATTCAGCATTATTGAAAAAAGAATCAAACTTTCTTTTTAGCTATTATGGCTTAAAAATGACTGCTTTCCCTTCAAAATATTATGATTTTTCTCCCAGAGTGGTTCTAATACTCAAAACCCATATCCCACCGATTCCACTGGCAGCAAACAGTAAAAACTTCAGCAGCTTGTATAAGCCTGTATAGTGTTTGGTATGAACAGACAGTTATGGACCACAGTCAAGTATAGACATCAGAGATATATTTTATCACACTAATTAGTAACAAGACAGGATAAGACTAGAAAAGTAAATTTGGAGTCAAGTAGAAATCTGAAGCGGTGTGTTTTGCTCACCTGTCTGCGTAGCGTGCGGCTAAATGTGTGTGTGCGTCTAGATGGTGGGTTTCGTGGTATACTCTCTGAATCTGAGTGGCTGTGTGGGCTGATGGGTCTGAAGAGGTCTGTGGGAACAGTCAGCTGCTGGGAAAACTCTGCGGGTTGTGAACGCACCGAGCCACTGGAGCCTGCACACAAAGCACAGTGCTGGCACTTTCAATGAATGCACAACAGTTACAGTAGGTGTGTTTACCTTAGAGAAAATAACCTCCTCATGTCACAATGCTTTATGTTAAAAATCAAGCCCACCCATTTCTGTTCTGTCCTAATGAAATGTCACAAATTCTATGTTAGATGACATTAAAGAGAAATGCGGCATTACCCGATTGGGCCCTGTGAGTGCCCAGTATGTGCTGGGGCCCCTGTGGGTGTGCTGCAGTGGGAGATGTTTGCCCCACGGGCTGTGGTGAGAGGAACATGTAGCTGTCGTTGGGTAGGGAGTGCGTGCGTCCCACCGCAGGCTTTCTGACGCTCAACAGGTTGTCGTCCCGAAGCACCCCAGGACCGAGCTGCTCCGCCTGGGGAAGCAGAGAAAACAATCAGGGTCGCCCCAGAACACGAAGAGCCTGGGCTGCTCTTTAACTCACTTACTCTCACACTCTTACCAGTACACTCACAGGTTGTCAACTGTCTAAGACACAATGTCAACAAAGAGGCACTGATCATCAGCATACACAGAAAACACAGAGGATCTTTGCACATTGGAGTTGACTGGCACAGAGCTGCCACAGATCACAGGAACATTTCCAATTCTTTTTTTAAAGCATGTGACACTCTGCTTCTTGTGTCTGCTTTTAGCCCGTCGGTCGTATAACTTTACATTAAGCCGTGATTGTGTGTCAGCTAGGGCAGTGTCCTGCAGCCTGACCCATTAAAGAATCAGTTCCCATTCAGCACAGAGCTACGGGGGGGTCCAACACACTTTACAACCCTGTAGCAAACACACGGCAGCTCAGAGGAGACTGAAAAGTACACCACCAGAGGACAGCATACAGCACATCCACAGAAGTAGACTGACAGGAAAGGACTGCGAGAAAAGACGAAGACTCACACGTAAAGCACAAAGGAAAAGAAAGAAGGAGGGGAGAGAACAGAGTTTACACAGAGAGAGAGAAGAAAGTGAAAGAAGTAGTCAAAGGAGAGAAAACTGCAAACTGGCAGGTAAGGAGGCGCACTACTCTATTGGACTGGACTGGACTGGAAAGTAAAACACACCAGGCTGAAAAGGCGGAATGAGAAATAAAGATAAATTTGTTTCACCAGGGTACTTCAAAGCCACTTGAACCCCTCTACCTCTTCACTCCATTGTCTTTATTTTCTTATTGCATTTGTCCCAGAACAATCCAATTAAGAGCACCTCGTTGGCCAGCACTCTTTTTTTCTGATGATATATGCATTGATTCAGCAGCAACGCAGCCTTGGATATGCAGCCTGAACCAAGGTGACAGTGACCCTCTCTGGTCAGGAAGCCATGTGATCATTAATGAGCCAAACCGGTGGTTAATAATACCCTGACACCCAGACAACATTCAATTTCATTTTCAATTTAATGACAGAGCCTGTAGGATGGCATGTCATAGAGGGATCTATAGATTAATTGCAGTGAGGACACATACATGGGCTGCAGTGCATGACGACATGTCCAAAGAAAATAATGGATGGGGTCATGACAGAGAATGCCAGGATGTGGAAGATGCCTGGCTTTCTTTCCAGCAAGTCTAAAATGTTCTTTTACAAAGACCCTTATTCACGGTTATACTTAACACAACGTCTCATTTGTTTAGCAGCTGTCACTCGTCAACTATGGTTTAAGTGACCCATTATTATTGTATGTTTAAGGTATGAAGTGTAAGCCTTGTACATTTTATTTATTTAATTATTTGGAATCAGTTGCATAGAAAACAGAAAAACTTCTTCACTCATATTTCCCACATTAAATCCAATTTTGACAAGTTCAACAAGCTGTTCAAATAAGCTGTTTTAGTATCTGTAGCTTTAAATGCAAATGAGCTGCTGCTGGCCACGCCCCATTCCAGAACAGTTAAGGTATGTCCCTAGGCCGCATTTGAAGGCAGATTACGTCACAGCCAGGCGACAAAGTCTGTCCTAATTCGAAGGCTGCTCCAAATGCGGCCAACAAATGCGTCCTTCATTTCCCTGAATTTGAGGGATGGGTCGGGTGTATCATTCGTGGCCCAACCTATCCCAGAATTCATAGCGCGGCCCGTCCCATTTCACAGCCTCGCACTTCCAGCCCTCCTGGTCTTCGAAAGACCCAGCTCATGTAGACTGCGAAGGCCGGGTCCTCCGAAGGATGCGGCCTATGATTGGGACATAGCTTTAGAAGCAGCAGCTTTAGCAAACAAATCCAAATATACAACATGGCCGACTTCAAATAGAATTGTAATGAGCTGCACGCCGAAGAGCTCATTCAGACGTTCTATGAAGAAAGAGAAACAAGTGGGTGATCTTTACTTATTTTCAAAAATAAGTCATTAGTGGTACATATACATGCTATCTTCTTTTTTAAATACATCTTTAGCTAATTTAGCATCCAGTTGGCTTCCCCTTGTTAAACCCCAGTGTGTAAGTTTGGTGGTGGGGAGGGTCAGGTGACTTTGGAAATACCCAGTGAAGGAGACAGTACAAGCCACTGCAGAGGGGAAGGAGAAGAAATAACAATGGAGTAAGATGAAGAGAGGAACTGTCAGTACATTGCATTCCAGAGTGGTTAGAAATAGGGGGTTAAAATCGTCGGGGGTTGAGTCGTCTGTCAGAGCTAGGGACCAGGAATTCTCAGAGGCCAGAGACAGAGCATCCATCTCCGCTAGAGGGATCTAGGCAGGAAGAGACAACCGCTGGTGAGCAGAGAAAACAAAGGCGCGCTCTGCGCACTACATAAATAGAAGGACGTCACACAGATAAAACCTGAAACTAACAGAACAATACAAGTTTATAAAAACACCACATATAAACTTGAAGTATGTAACAGAGCGAAACAACAGAGGAAGAAGGACAAAGTAAAAAAACAACAAAAAAACGGCTGTATTTAGTCAGCTGTTAGTGGACTTTTTTTGTGACACAGGAAAATGTACAGCAGAGTGATTCTTTAACAGTGAAATATGATGCCAGTAAGACATTACAAGACAGGACGGGGATTCATTTACATTAAGCACTAAATGGCACATTTAATTGCTTATGTTGCTAAAGAAGAAGTAACCAAATAACCTAATTTTCTAGGGACTTCTTGTAAAACACCTCAAAAATTGGCTCCAATCTCTGAGTGTTTCAAAGTCTTCAGTATTTCTGGCTCATGTAAAAGAAGCTGCTATTTTTTTTTAAATTTTTTTTTTTTTTGCCATCACACTGGTTTAACAGGGGAAATTGTTTCTGTCAGGCAAATGGGTCATTCGTGAATAAAAATGCAGGGACTGAAACTCGCTATTTGCTAACATATCAGAAGGAGAAAATTGCCCTGTGGCATCTATTGCTGAGATCTCAAACCCATTTAAAGCTTTTAGAAGATGGGGGTTTTACAGCGTTAATGTAATTGTGCCAAATTTGGCTTCAAATGAGAAAAACAGGCACCCAGATGCATTATTCAGTGGCTCAAGTGATCCATAGCCTATTGATTGAGCCACATCTGTGCAGGATTTAACAGTGTGTGATCTGCTGGCTTTAGGTGGTTATCACTCTGCTGTGACTGACTGGCAAATGCCACAATCACCTGAGTAAATGCAAAACCATTGTCACATCCTCATACAGACACAGAAACACTGACGACATGTTGTGTAGGGGAGACGGGGCAAACTTTAAACCACGCCACTGAGGCTGCAGAAGCAGACCAAAAACCTGCCAAGCATGAATGAGTGTAAGTGAATGAGGGAATGAGCTCATAGTTGAGGCGGGACATGACGCACTGTGCTTTGGTGGGCAGCGAGGCTGGTTAGTAAGGGGAAAATATTCAATGAAGAAGAATGCCAGTACAAAAATGGTAATGGCTGTAGGGCTGCAGGATATTAAACAGACAGGGATGTCTTTATTTAATAAAACTGAGTTCTTTGGACAGTTCATACTTCGGGTCATGCATGGATCTTCCAACATGACAGTGACCCAAAACATACCATCAAGGCAACAAAGCAGTGGCTAAAGAAGAAGCACATTAAGGCCATGGAGTGGCCTAGCCAGTCTCTAGACCTCAGCGCTATAGAAAATCTGTGGAGGGAGCTCAAGCTTAAAGTTGCCTAAAAACCAGCCAAGAAACCTAAAGGATTTAGATAGTTTCTGTAAAGAGGAGTGGTCCAACATCTCTGATTAGATGTGTGCAAACCTGGTGACCAACTGCGAGAAACATCTTACCACTGTGCTTGCCAACAAGGGTTTAATAATAATAACTCAATCAATAATGAGTCATGTTTTACTTGGGAATCAAATACTTATTTTACCCAGTGACAAGTAAATCAATTATGTAATGTGTTTTTATAAGACCATCATAAAAATTAGAGAGTGTTCATTTTTTTGTAAGCGAGCAAACAAATTCGGCAGGGTATATAATAATTAGCTTTTTTCTCTGAACTAAGCAAACATGCCCTTCTCTTGATTAATGTTCTTTTTAATTGATGACATCACTATCTCTGCTGCCAATTTAAACACTTTATAAAACATTATTAGCATCAGTTAAAACTCTTTAATAGTTATGTAACTGTAACTGCAACTGGTTATGGACAAATCAAGTGTGTGATCATGTATAAGTTGTATAGTTTTAATGTTTTATTTGGGAACAGAATGGTGTGTATGTGTGAGTTTGGTGATGGAGTTTTTATTATGAATGAATTATGAATTTTTATGAATTATTATGTCTATTTTTTTATGTTTAAGGACAACAGATGGAAATTAGCCCTTGGCTATAATCTGGCATATTTACATTCATGTATTTTTTTTTACATTTATGTTCATTAACATGCACTGTCCTAAATAAATAAATTAAATTAAATTAAACTGTTTTGATGCACTACAGTCCAACTAACTAGTAAATAATCATGACCTAAAGTTCAATTAACAATCAATACTTCATTTATTATCGATCGATAATTTGTAGTGTTACTAAACAAATATTAATAGCACCAGATGTGACAGTACAAGATAAATAATAGTATTTTCGTTACTTCGTACTTGAGCAGCCCTACATGGTGCACAATGATAAAGACACTACGAAACCACATATGACATGGAGGAGGTGATCCATCTGGGATGCTTCTGGTGATTATTGACCTTCTTGTCGGTGCTGTGCTTGCTGGGCTTGGGGGGCAGCGCGTAGTAGTGGCAGATAGAGCCGGACAGGTTGTCCATGAGACTCATCTCCCCCTCCATTGAACCCTGGATGACCAGGGAGACCGAGTCAAAGAGTGCCCTCCGCTGGACAAACTTGGATAATGCAGAGAGAATAGAGAGAGGGAGAGCGGAGACAGAAATAGAGGAAAAAAGAAAAGAAAAAAGAAGAAGACAAGGACAGGGGGAGAGTTACATACAAAGATACATGAATAAGTATGGACAGAAAAATGGATCACAAAGAAAAGGACAGTCAGTCAGGCAGAAACAGTTATAGAAACACAAAAGACGAGAGAAACATCTCAGAGGGAACAAATGCTCTGTTGTGGGCTGCTAAGGGCTTCTTACTAAATGACCTGTCGAGTCTTTCAAATTGCACAGCAATGTAGTAAACAAACTCCTCTTAGTCAACAGCAATGTCTTACCACTCAAACCCACAAGGGGGCACTACAAGACTGCAGCAAAGCAGGTCTTCAACAAGGCTGGGGAGAAGAATGTGACTTAAGCGCTCACATTTTGGGAGAGGAGCATAGGGAAGAAGGATAAGATCTTAGGGAGGGGAGGAGGGAGGGAGGGATAACGATAGCGAAACCTCTATTTCCTATCCCCCGAAGTTCCCCGTTGTCTGGAAATAGCTGTTGAAGTGAACAACAAGGCCCTGTGGTCCAGCTTTCCCATGGCACTGTGACCTGTCTGTGACTGGCATGTCCTCTAGAGGGACCAGCTAAACACAGACACACACATAACCACATACACACACGTAGCCATGAATGCACACAAATTGTAAAGCATCCCGATATGGGTCAGCGTGGGTCACACAGAATAATAAATTCTGCAGAGCTATATTTTCTGGATCTGACTGTGCATAACCAAGAAAAACCCAGACATGTGCAAACTAGCGTCTGATATGCGAGGGAGCTATGTCCGTTCCTGCGTAGTACACGTGCAGCAGACAAAGATCTTCACCTGAGAGCTTCAAAATATGACAACCGTTTTGGGTACGTTTCAGATAAATGCATCCATTTGTATTCTGAGATGATGCCAGGCTGTCTGGTAAACACAGCCTAATATAGCCATCCCTGGCTCGGTTTATTTATGGGTGGACTACAGTTATTGCACCGAGACCAGCGAAGAGCAAGTAATCAACTTTTTTAGATGGCGTGCCACATTCTCAGCATTACTCAGCGCGAGCTGCTGAATCAACTAATGGTTTGAACCAGAGTAAGAGGTAACGACCAGAGATGAAGGGGTCATCTAACGAGCCTCACAGCCTGGCCCCGGTTGCAGCAGTGTCCAAATCATCTAATAATGCACAACAGAATTAAAAATCATGTTTCCATCTTGGTACAAGCTAATCTGAGTAACTGAACTGGGCCTATTCACCTCTTTTTTTAATGGGATTATCTGGAAATAATAGTGATGCTTTGCTGTGAAGTACAGATTGACTTTTTTTTGAGAGACAGAGAGAAAAAAAAAGGTTTTGTTTGTTACTTATGAGCAGCTGTTTGTGAAATTTCCTAGACTCAACCAAACATGGTCAGTTCTACCTCCAAAAGACAAAAAGGAAAAAGACAACATGGCATCAGCCAAAATACAGACAGAGAGAATTTAAATGCACAAACATGAACAAAGCTTATGAGAAGAATTCCTTCAAAATTACAGCCAATAACACACGCGCCATGTCTAACTCACACACGTACCACAAAAGCAGGATGACAAGATTCTTTACCTCCAGTTGGGGCTCTGTGCATGAAGGGGATTCTGCTCTGATGCCTACAGAGTCTCTGGTTATATTAGCAGTGGGTGAGTCCATAGGACCATCCCTTTCCTGCTCTGTATCCACTCCTCTGGGAGACCTCCAGGGGGAACCCCCAGAACTCGACCTGTCCATACCCAGTGTCAGAGGGTTGAGCTGGGGCGACCTTGCTGCTATGTCCCCCGCTTCCATCTCCAGTTCCATCATCTCCGCCTCCAGCTCCGCCTCCTCCTTGGCTTCCTTGTTGCTCTCCTCCAGGTGCTTCATCAGGACTGCGATGACCACATTGACCAGGACAAACTGAGCGGTCAGGACAAAGGAGACGAAGTAGATGGGAGAAACCACAGTGTTGTAGCAGGTGCCTGTATCTTGGGCGCAGTCCCTCAATGTATCCTGGAAAGACCGTACAGACGGTGGATTTAGTAGTATTCTAGTTAAATGTTCTAGTTAAGAACATGCACCTAAAGGTGGGTGACCATTCACAGCCGATGATCATTACAACAGCAAAGTAACAGCAACTTTGTACTGGTTTGCAGTGACCCATCACTCAAGTTGGGGCATCGTCTTGTTGGCTTACTGGTGGATTTAGCTCCTGGATGTCTGCTAGGTGTCACCTAAGCTAATTTTAATCACTGATGTTGAGCTGGTCTGTGGTGTTTTTACCTTTGGGAGCATTTTAAAGTGAATTATCTCACCATTAATAATGCTTCCTGGTTAACTGTACTAACACACCATCCAAAATATCTGTGCTTTGGTTTTGGTGGTGAAGATCCAGTATTTTATTTATGTGTTATTAATTAGCATGAATCTGTGTTTGTTTAAAATCAACTTAAGCTCATAACTTAGCCGTACATCCTCCTATGGCTTATTCAGTAACACTGGGGAATAAACAGGTCGGCATCCTCCTTGAGACTTGGAAATATCGGTCATTGCCTTGTAATTGCACTGATTTTTGTTGCTGTTAGAGCATGTGCAACACTCAACTTCTGGGCGACCTCTTTCGAGCATAAGGCAATCTACCTGCAAACTGCGACTGCAATCACTCTCAGAGTGCTGAAGGTTTGCAAAAACTGACTACCAACACAGTGCAATTATCTAACTCAGTCTTTCTGCAGTAGGAAACGCCATTCAACTGGTTGCATTCTGATTGCAGAGCACTTCTGTCATTTTGCCGTTGAATAGCAGTCCTGCAGCAACTACATCACTATTTGTGGAAGAATTTCTGTTGCAAACACACAAGATTCTGAATGTAAGTAATTAATGTGAATGTTTGTTTATGCAGATGGCAACGTATTTCCATTGTTTGCCACTTTATCAGATAATTGCCCTTTTATCACAAACAGATTGGATGTATTTGCTAGCCTGACCCCATTTAACTGCAAACTGATTGTCTTAATACCATTTTGTCGTTGAGCTGTGGCAAACCTGGTCCCTATGTTCAATGTAACCATTTCATAGCAAAACTGCGAGTTCATTGCCCTCTGTCCCAATAAGGTTCGTCATGCTGTGGTCTCCAACCACAGTCCTCCAAACTGTAAATGCAGTATTATTTGAATATAGCCACATCTGGCTACAAAAATACGATGGCTGCACTAAAAACTGACATCAATATTTTAGTTTTTAAACCAGAAGTTGACATTATGAACAACTTATATACAAAAATGGGTAACGAAGCCAGAATGGTGTGAAGGTCCCAGTGTGATGATTTTTTCATCCATTACAACCACAATCATATTGTGGAGTCATTTTAAAACAGAACTGGACCTGCAGAAAGTGCAGATACAAAAGAGTGAATGTAGAGTATGAGTGGTATTAGGATCTGAAACTGCAGAGTTGGTTTCACCTTCATTATGCCATTCCAGTTGTCTCCAGTGGAAACTCTGAAGAGCAGCAGAAAGGCCATCCCAAAGTTTTTAAATGTAGCGTAGCGCCCCAGACCCTCACAGGGGTGGAGTTCATCACAAACTGCAGAGACAAGAGGGAAGTGGGAGGAGATAAACAAAAAGAGGATTAGCCAGAGAGTAAAGGAGAGAATGAAACAAAAAAAGATAGCAGTGTTCATGGCTTTCAGTTGTGTTTTCCTATAATATAATAGTTACTGTGATAGCATTTTATCACTCTGAAAGCTTCAAGATACAATTAAGGAGATCAATATAGTATTTCAACAAAGAATTCGAGGAAGAAATTAATATCAGATAAATTAAACCCACAGAGGGGAGAGTTAAATGCTCGGTGTATGCCCGTGAATGACCTGAGTGGAAACTAAGAGTGAGATTTCATTTCCTTCTTTTTCTACTGCCTGCACAGTATCTCTTTATTGTGCATGTGTTCTTACTTAAGTCACCAAACAGCTCCACTCCCAGCGCTGCAAAGATAAAGAAGAGGAGCATGAAGAGTAGACCCAGATTGCCCACCTGCAGGGAGACAACAGGAAGGAAGAGAGCGATTAGTCAGAGGAGATAAAGCCCAGCGAAAATAAACCAATAAGGAGAGACAACAAACATCTCATTCGGGGGGGTAGAATGGAGGATGGTTCTAGAGCAGTTAGAGAAAATATTAGATAAGATGTAGTGACTGAGCATTTGTTAAAAAAAAACATCTCCTATCCAAGCGAATGCATGCCTCAATGATGTGAATGAGTGTCTGACACAAAGCAGGTAAAGATGGACAGCACCACAGCCTCCCAGAAGTGAAGAAAAAAATGATCTCAGACGTTAGCGCTGCCATCTAGTGCTGCTGACATCACTCACAGCCAGTTATTTATTGTATTCGGGTTGTTTGTTTTGTTAATTTGAAAATTAGTTAATGTGTTACAATCTAGACAGCTAGCATGATCGGGTTATTCATCTGGAAAATAATAAATTGACAATGAGTGCAGGTAGGCTGTGTATAAAGACTGGCGTCGCTGTTGGGTTAGAAAAGTTAAGTCAGTGGGGATGTGCCGTAACCTTGCATTCTTTCTGAAGGGGGCAACTCCTCTGGAGTCTATTGGGGAGTCTGAGTTCATCTCAGTGGCTAGTTTAAGTCTTTCCGAGGACAACATGACTTTCAGTTTGGTAATGATCTTTTTCAGGCAGGCCAGCATCATGACTGATGTGTCCAGTTTCAAAATGCTGAATCTGAAGGGCTAATCAATCTGTATGTTAATAAGGATAAATGTGATTTGGTGTTCTGCTGGTGTACATTAGTTAGCAATTTGCCATTAAAGAGATGAGAAAAAACAAACAAACAAAAAGAAAAAAGAACAATGCCAAATAGAAGACAGATCATTGTACGTCAAAGGGTTCCACTGGGCATGACTCTCTGGCTTTGTTGTTTGGCCAAAATAGCAAAACATCACCAGATGTTGGGGTTTAGCCAATAAAATCTATTACACTGGCAACCCACCTTGTGGAATAGAGAAGCCATGGATTTTAGTGTGTGTGATTTTACAACTGATTGAAAGTACCATTGGTCCCGACAGGTCTCTTTACCTCCCCAGACTGTTGTTTTGTCTGGTAAAATAGTTTACTCGTATTAAATTCAGTTCTTTGCATTCTTTTGCGACAAAGAAAGACTGGACCCAGTATACTGTATGCAGTATTTTAACCGTTTGATTATGTTCTATTTTGATTTACTGTAAATTTAGAATAAACTTTTTTGTCCTTATTAAGCAGATTGTTTTGTATTTTCGTTGATAAATCTGTCTTTTTAATTTTTAGTACCGTTTAGGGGTTAAATTACTTGGTGGTATTTAATCCTGACTGATTGTGTATTTGTGACACCCCAAGGAAGAGATGGAGTTGATATGTGTTGGCCTGTTTTTCTTGCTGAACTGCTTCAAGATTAAATTCGTTACATGATTTTGTCCATGACAGAGTGCCTTAGCAACCTCCCCCTTTTTTAAATGGAGCTTGTGTTCGCCCTACTGATGAGCACCAGTTGAATAATCCTTTAGAGCACTTTCTTTTTTCCTTCTTCTGATGACACTGAGCAAGTCAGACACAGTATGAAAGGAGTAGGTGGGTTGCAAAGCGGTGTGCAGAGAGACACTAACTGAAACAGTCCAAATCGTATTGATTTTAATGCATAAATGGTACATTTAGAGGAAGTGTCATTGATCGATTTGTTTCAACTGGACTTTCTCTTTTAGATGACAGAGTGTTTCTGTGGCTCTTGTCCAAGACTGCCACTGTGCGACTGAGTCAAATGTCTCTACAGCCTTCAAGTAGCCTTAAAATTAACCTGTATATGGAGAAAGGACTTCCTAGCCAACCCATTTTTATATGCAGTCTACAAAATAAAGGTGCAAGATTGGAATAAAAATAAAAAGAGGAGCTGTGGAAAGTGATAGGAAAAACAAGGGATTAGAGCTTTGACACAGGGGTGGTTTAAATAATGAAAAGCATTATGGTTTGCTGCTGTCAATGATTATCAGCATGTAGCAACCTGTTCGCACCTCCACCACCCGCCTATCATCAGATTTATTAATAATGAACACTTCTGACAAGCTCAAGGAGCCTGGAACAACACTCGATCTCTGTGTCTCTCTGAAAAAGAACGACAGAGGTGTTATGAAAGAACATTGCAAATATAAGACTTTTTGACTTTTTTTTAACTCTCTGCAAAACACTGCAGAAGTTGTTCTAATTTACCAACTCTGTCACCCACAAATCCACCCACCCTAGTGTTCAAAACAAAAACCTGAAGCTACATTCACTTTCCAATCTCTGCAGGGGGCTTCTAATGCAAATAAGGGTCTCTGGAGTTGAGCAGAGAAAACTGGTGGGAAAGACGACGCCCTGAAACAGCAGAATCTGCAGCACACAAACAAAAAACGGAAATGCTTTTGAGATGTAACTTTAGGGACAGTTTCTGTGGGATGTGAAATCCATGGAGGAAAAAAAAATGCAGATGAGGATGGAAGGAGAGTTTCGCGGCTTTGGTGGGTGTTATTTAGCGGCGCGTACCTGAGGCAGGGCTTGCATAACGGTGTCCAGCAGAGCTCTCATCCCCACCGCCATCTTCAAGAGCTTCAATACTGTGGGGACACGCAAACACACAGGATGAAAAAACAAAATCTCACCAATATTACGATTTTTCAGTCTTACATAACAGAGCAGGCCTGCTGTGGAACTGAAAGGACACAACATTTCTCTCACTTACAGTCTAATCCTGCACTGTTAGCTTAGTCACTCAGTTTCTTGTATTAAACACCATTGAGCTCTTAAGACGACACGACTGAGGTCATATCCCCCAGTGACTCGGTAGGGTTACCAGTATGACTTGAGCACCAATTGAACTACAGCAAGAATGACAGATGATACATTGTAGCAAATGTGTAAACAATAACCCGAGGAAACAAATTTAGGCAGCAAATGACCCCCCACTCCTCCTGGGCGTGCTTTGAATACACAGCACAGAAAATCAGACAATAGATTTAAAACATAACACCTCTGTAAAATGCTTTTGTCATAATAATTTAGGTGATTTGAAATTTATCAACTAAATATTACAAAAAAATTATCACTGTTGATGAAATGATAATAATTTTTACTACAGTGTGTACACTGTAGTCATAAAGGGATGGACATGTTCAGCAACAATACTCAGTGCTAAAGGGGACAAGAAAATATCCCCCACCACCCTGAACTGTCGATATGAGGCAGGACAGATCCATGCTTTCATGTTATTTAAGCCAAATTCTAACCCTACTATGGACTCATCAGGGTAGGCAAGGATTTCCAGTCTTGTGTTGTTCAATTTTGGTGAACCAGAGGAATGGCACCTGGTGTGGTCTTCTGCTGCTGTAGCCCATCTGCTTCGAGGTTTAGTGTTTTGTGCATTCAGAGATGCTCGTCTGCAGCCCTTGGTTGTAATACAGACTTCTTTTTGTTGGTGTTGCATAACTGTATTAGCTCAAAGTGGTCTGGCCGTGCTCCACTGACATCAACAAGGCATTTTTGCACAGAGAATTCCCGCTCACTGGACAGTTTCCCTTTTTCAGACCATTTTCTGTAAAACCCATAGATGGTTGTGCAGGAAAATCCCAGAAGATCAACAAACCATCAAACCATCGTCCACCAAAGCCATATCATGCTTAAAGCTACTTAAATAGCTTGTCTTCCCTATCCTGATGTTGCCATGTGATTGGCTGATTAGATATGTGCCTATACATTCTGTATTGAATAACAATAGATGTATAGTCCTGCTAAACACAATATGAATAATCTAAATAAGCATCAATAGAATCACAGTGCTATTGTGATGTCTTTTAAATTGGGAAGAAAAGATGTTATGGAATAATAAGAGATATTTTTTATCTATATCAATTACTCACATATTAACGAAAAACCAGTAAACATAGGACACAAAAAAGGGAAATCCCACATTTGCAAAAAAAAAAAGTACTTTTATTTTAACCACACACTTTTAACCACACTGCCAGACATCTGTTAGCTTCAATATATTAGCTCAGCTAACATGACACATATTCCAGTGAGAAACATCACTTTTCTCTGAATAATTATATGGCCACTAATGATGCATTTACCACCAAAAGGCATCTGTCTGCACCTCAGCTGCTACCACTGAAACATCTAAGCATATGCCAGACAGATTAGCAAAGCGCTGACCATAACTTGATAAACATTACATCCATTAATCAGCTGTAAAGACAGCCTTGAAAACATAGTAACAGTTCAAACTGCCTCAAGGTGATTTTTCCAAAACAATCTAACTTTATAATGTTCTGGTCTAATCACTCGAGCTACAGTATCTAATAATTCCACAACATAAACTAGCAAGACACGAGATAACAGATATTTCCTTGTTTTTTTGCACTTTAACATATACTTTCAATATAAATGTCAAAAGCAATTTTAAAAAGGATTGAGTTCTGTCAACTTCACCTAATTTACAAATTAAGTAGGCGTGTGTTTTGAATCATGGATTTGACCATGAAATTGCTAAGAGGGATAAAAGCTAACGACTAACCTTATATCCATGTCTATTAATAGCATTTTCTGTGGTGTGTTGTGCAAGTTCAAGGTTTGAAGAAGCAAAGCGTACGCACATAAGGTAAAATGTCATGTAAAATGCCACTCACTGTGGAAATGTTTTATTTGCCTTCATGTTAGAATAGCTAAGCTGTGACACCATGAGTGCAAGGGGTTGGTGGGTTGATGATTCTCAAGCTGTTGTCTCACTGCTTATGGTGAGTGAGTTGTTACTTTTTTGCCATATAGTAAAATAATAAGTAATAAAAGTATGAGGAATTGCTTTTGTTGTTTAATTTGAGATAGTTATTAAACACATCACTTATTGGTGCCTAAACCGGTGTAATTACAGCTTTGGTGAAATAAAAAAAAAATAGCGTCTGTGAAGGTTCTCAGTCATCCAGGTCATCGTAGTCAAAGGAAAAATAGTAAATATTGACTAATAAATATTGAATTTTGTTAAAACACAAGAGTGTGTTAGGGTGCTTATTTTTTCATTATGGTAATTTAATCCAATTTGAAGTGAGTTTAATAGTTCATTTTATAAAAAATGAAAATACTTGAGCTGATTTCATCAGCATTTTAATCTAATCAAGAGGTAATGTAGTCAAAATCTCATCTTTCAGGCTCTGTGTGAGGATCTAAACGTATTCTACGCTAGATTCGACACAGCGAACACCAGGAGACCGGACAGTGTGCGCACCGCGGATGACGTCAGTGCGCACACTGTGTCTGAGGAGGATGTGCGGAGGTACTTCAGGAGAGTGAACCCACGCAAAGCTACTGGTCCGGACGGGATTCCCGGCGCGTCCTCAAGTCATCTTGCGCGGCTCAGCTGGCTGGAGTGTTTACACATATCTTCAACCTTTCCCTCTCTCTGTCTGTAGTCCCAGCCTGCTTCAAAATGGCCACCATCGTCCCTGTACCCAAATCCTCCACCATCTCATCATTGAACGACTGGCGACCTGTAGCCCTGACCCCCATCGTGAGCAAATGCTTCGAGAAGCTGGTCAGGGACTTCATCTGCTCTGCACTACCCGACTCACTGGACCCTCTACAGTTCGCATACCGCCACAACAGGTCCACTGATGATGCCATAGCCCTGACACTCCATGCTGCCCTGTCACACCTGGAGAAGAGAGACACGTATGTGAGAATGCTGTTTGTAGATTACAGCTCAGCATTCAATACCATCGTTCCCTCGAAGCTGGACAGGAAACTGCAGGATCTAGGACTGAGCAGCTCCCTCTGCAGCTGGATCCTTAACTTCCTGTCTGACAGACGCCAAGTGGTCAGACTGGGCAGCACCACCTCATCCCCATCACACTGAACACTGGTGCTCCACAGGGGTGTGTACTGAGCCCTCTCCTGTACTCACTCTACACCTCACGACTGCACGGCCACTAACAACTCCAACATCATTGTGAAGTTTGCGGACGACACTACAGTGGTGGGTCTTATCAGCAACGGTGATGAGACAGCCTACAGGGAGGAGGTCAGCGCCTGACCCACTGGTGTCAAGACAACCATCTCACCCTCAACGTCGCAAAGACAAAGGAGCTGATAGTGGACTTCCGGAGGTGCAGAGGTACACACCCCATCACCATCAACGGCGCCGCTGTGGAGAGAGTGAGCAGCTTCCGCTTCCTTGGTGTACATCTGGCTGAGGATCTTACGTGGTCAGTACACATAAACAAGACAGTGAAGAAGGCGCAGCAGCGCCTCTTCTTTCTCAGGAGACTGAAAAGATTCGGCATGAGCCCCGCATCCTCAGGACCTTCTATCGCTGTGCCATTGAGAGCATCCTCACTGGATGCATCACCACCTGGTATGGCAACACCACCGCTTACAACCGCAAAGCTCTCCAGAGAGTAGTGCGGTGTGCTGAACGGATAATTGGAGGTGAGCTTCCCTCCTCCAAGACATCTACAGGAAGCGGTGCCTGAGGAAAGCGGGGAGGATCATCAAGGACTCCAGTCACCCCAGCCATAAACTCTTCAGACTACTTCCATCAGGAAGGAGGTTCTGCAGCATCCGGTCCCGTACCAGCAGACTGAGAGACAGCTTTTTCCACCAGGCCATCAGACTGCTGAACACGTCATAGACACCTCACCCTCACTACTGGAACTTCAACATTATGCACTCCATACTGTACATTAATGCCACTGTTTTGCACATACCTACCTCTGTATATTTTATATTTTATATATCTTATTTTATTGTTTACTCTATTTCATTTGTAAAACATGTATATACACACTCACACACACACACACACACACACACACACACGTGAAAAACATATTTAGTACACACATTCAGTAATGTATATACCTTTATATATGGTACATATATTTATTACTTTTAGATTAACCATTTTATATTTTGCTTGTTGCACGTTATTGTATTTTGCACAACTCTGTTGCTTGTGAAGCTTGCACACAAAAATTTCACTACGCATGTACTGTACCAGTGTACCTGCACATGTGACGTGACAATAAAGGTGATTTGATTTGATTTGATTTGAAGTTTGGGCTGAAATGCAGATGCAAAAATGAAATCAAAGCAAATCTTCAGTGGCTGAAAAAATCCAATTGACCAAATAGTTCTCTGGAAAATAGCTTCACCATTCCTGGAAGATGCCTCAAACCTCTGCTTGGATAGCAGGAAGGAATAGTTTGTTTGTTTTTTTTAACTGTTTCTGAAGTCTTAGAGCATCAGTAATAAATATAATTTCTAAGACATTTCTTCCCCGAATTTTCTTTGTTAGCTGTAAGCACTTTTATAACATTTTATTGTTCTATGAGCATGATTATCCTAAACCAGATCACCTATTTGTACTTGTGGACTACATCAAATTCACACATGGTCGAAGCCTACATTTGAATTCTGTTTTAAACATTAAATGTAAAGCAACACTTGGTTTTAATCCATCAGATTCTCCTGTGTCTGAGTTGTGACATTGATTAGTCTGTTAACTTACACAGCTGGAATTTCTGCCAGATTTTCTGTGCACAAAGGACACACATGTGATGCATCTCACTGACAGCGTTGGACAGAAAACCCACCGCCTTTTGTTTCCAGTGCTGACAACATGTGAATTTAATCTAGCTAACTCAGATTCCTGCTCAGTCTGATTATGAGAGGCATGCTGATGCCAGACAGAAAGACTGGACCCATCAAATACACACAGACAAACAAAACAAAAAATGTGTTTGGGTCGGCTGAGCAACAACAATTAATCACGACTTCCATGCCACCAAATCGCTGCTCATTCAGTGTTTGGACCAAACAGACAGGCTCCCGTTCTGCATGTCTTAGCTCCTCTTTCTCTCATCTTCCTTCCTTTTGTTTCCTCTCCTCAAGCCTTCAGGTAAAGCCTCTTATCTCTCCTATCTTCCAATAATCAACCTGAACCTCTTTTACTCTTCACACCTTTTTCACTCCTGACTTCATCTCACCTTCTGGTAGTCTATTTTTGGGTCAGAAGTCATTCATCAGTCCCATCTCATTCGTTTATCTCTCTTTTATTCTTACATCTCTTTCATCCTTCTTTACTGTACCCCATCCTCTCCTTAGCTTCTCGCAGCTTAGTTCACTTACTGTCACAGTGTGTTTTGGCTCTCTCACACCCTAAGCTCACTTTCCTCACCCTGTGTTTTTCTCTCCCTTCGCTTCTTCTCAGTTTGTCAGCTGACTGTGTTTCTCTGTGCCATCTGGTCGGCTCACAGCCTGCCCGAACCATGCTGAGATCTGCCATGCAAAAAATGACAAAAAGGGGAGTCCCGGGGATGTGTGTTTTACATCATCTTCAAAGTGCAGCACCTTGAAAGAGTTTGCTGTGCATTGGTGTCTCACACTGTGTAAGGGTCGGGGGTGGGGGGGTGGGGGGAGAAGGGATTAGCGGTAAAAAGGAGCAAGCGGGAGTGTCATACCTCGAGCAATCCTCAGCACTCTCATGATGCGAATGATGGTGGGGTTGATGGGCAGGGAAGCGTTGACCTCAATCTCCTCCAAAGTGATGCCCATGATGGACAGCAGCACGATGGCCAGATCCAGCTGGTTCCACCTACACACCAACAACCACACACAGACGTACACAAAACATACTCATCAGGACCAAACACGCACTTGGGTTAGGCGTTTTCACTGAAACCTCGGATAAATGTGATTGGCTGCAAAAATGGACTCAAACAAATCACCCATATGTGAGTCATTTCCTCCGTCACACAAGTGTGAACTCCAGTCATATGAAGTGGACTTCAGTCAGAACTGAGTCACAGATCTGATGACTTTGAACTTTAAGAAATCGACAACAGTCCAACTCAGAACTGCAGTCTTATGTTTTTGACTGAGTGCGCTAAGAAGTGCTGTCGTGTCTGAAGACACAACATTGATTCGTTCTCGAGTTATCGCATTCACAACTAGCATTCTACTGTTCTTGTTTCTAGTTGCTTTGGCAAAGCTAATCACCTCCTGGCTCGAGTGTCATATGAGCAGAGATGTGGATTTGATTTTCTCATGCAGTACTTAGCAAGGAAGCTACACTTCCCCGTAAGTTGGAGTGCTTGGAGGAAACACGTTCCAAAATTTGACACCACAGTGGTAATAGCTCCACCACCATTCTGCCCAGTAAACAGCTGGGTCGATCCCATCATGACAGAGATGGTCCCTTATTTAGGAGAACTGCGACATGGATAGAAAAAGGTATAACGCTAAGGAAGAATCTTGGGTACAATACAGCTTTTATGGCCTTTTTTAAGTCTACAGCACAGGTGTCCAACTCCAGGCCTTGAGGGCCGGTGTCCTGCAGGTTTTAGATGTGTCCGTGATCCATCACAGCTGACTTAAATGGCTAAATTACCTCAACATGTCTTGAAGTTTTCCAGAGGCCTGGTAATGAACTAATCATTTGATTCAGGTGTGTGTGAGATCTAAAGCCTGCAGGACACCGGCCCTCGAGGCTTGGAGTTCGACACCCCTGGTCTACAGAGAGGCTCAAAAGATTCTGTATGATGTATCCCCTCAGTGTTCCAAAGCTTTAGTCATGCATATTTAACTAATCGAATAACTCATGAAATTTAGAGACGGATCATTTTCTCCATGACAGTAAGAGCGTGCTGACTATTTTAAGTGCTATGAGGAACATTTTTTTAAAAAGCAGCCACGATATCGTTCCAGTCACATAGGCATAGTCCACAAAATGTTCAGACAAGACCAATTTTGAAGTTGCTGTTCAATAAACGACAAATCTGGAACGAAGTGAATGTATAAAACCTGAAGACAGAGGTGGGTGGTCGCAGTAACCTGGTTATTGCACTGCTATTTACATTGTTTCTAACCATGTGAGGCTTTGTTTCGCTCAGAGTTTGACATTTAAATCCACATATCCCTATAGCCACTCAAACTGCATTAATCAATCTGCCTGAAATTATATATGTATTTTCAAATTAGCACAGCGGTGTTTTGGCTAAATGCTGCTGTACTTGGAAACAGCCTGATCATGTGTGCAAAAATAAAAGGTTGTGGACTGAGCTGTTATTAAACTGGGCTGTTGCCAGACTTGAAAAGGATAATGGTCTTTCTCTGGCGAATGGGACAGACATCGTGGACTCCTAGGTGGTCAGCTCTGGTCCAGAAACACGATGTCTCCACTGAAGTGTGTGGGTTTAGTGGGTGTATTTCTTTATATGCAACATGTGCCAGTATGCAGCAATGCTGCTGGGATTGTGTTTGTGTATTATTGTGTGGTTTTCAGCAGAAAGCCAGAGATTTCAAAGCTATGAAATCATCTAAGGCATTTGTGTTTTATTGGTGTTTAACAAGGCTGTTTGTATTCATGCAGGCCTCTCTGAGAACCAGTCACTGGAGCACCTTAGAAAAAGCTCATTTAACTTCTCTGAACGCTGCCTCAGATTTTCTACATGACTCAGAATTTAAAGACAAGTGCTTGCAACCACTTATCTACTAAAATATCACATCCACCCCAAATGTCAGAACCGAAAAACGGGAGGCAAATGTTTATTCAGAATCTCAGTTTTTCTTTGTGTCAGTGTGGGAAAGGTCAACATGACACGTCGGGGAACTTGCGAGAGATTTATATACTGACTTGTCTTTGAAGAAGCGTCGGAAGCCGAAGGCAACCAGCTTGAAGACCGACTCCAGCACAAAAATGAGAGTGAAGATGTAGTTACAGATCTTCAGTGCCTCGTCCAGCTCCTGAGAGAAATGATAAAAAAAAGTTACAGATTCATAAAGTGCAAAAGTATCCATTTTAACAAGTCTGTAAACCCGGCATTAAATTTTCTCTCTTACTCCACCATGGCGATCTATGGTTTTCATTATTTATCGAAATGTGCTGAAGCTGCAGAGAAAACCAATGAAATGATCTCACCTCGCTGCTATCTTTTTCATATTTTAATGGGAAAACACCGATTTAAACTGAATGGCTTGTTATGCTGCTTAGTTTTAGAGCTTAAATAAACCACGTTCTTGCTTTTATAATCCTTGCATAAAATACTAAAGGGTCCATAATGCAAAGACTGTCCTTTCTTCAGAATTAGCCATTCCATGAATAGATCACACCATCCCCTCTGTTCCTCCCTCATTAGAATCAAAGTGGCCACTTCTTTCTTTTTGTTGCTGGAGGGAGAATTCACATTTCCCATCTGCATGTAAAAACTGACCTTTAACAGAGAGCTGTGGAGGGAACTGGTCATCAGGAGGGATTGGGCTAAAGTCTCACTGGTGGTAATGCATAGACTAGCAGTTGGCACCAGTTTGTGATAAATCCCTTGATGCCAGCCATCTATTATTTTCTACTTTCTACAATCTGTTCTACTTTAAAAGCAGTCAGAGACCATTGATTGATTCCTGCAGGAAAATCTCTGTTTTTACGCTTATTACAACCTTTTATGCTAGCACTCTCTGTTGATATGTCATACTCCCAAGTAGTCTCTGATTCAAACCAAATACATTCAGTTCTACCTAACATTATTTAATATCTATACTCAGCAAATCTAATAACAATTTTACTAATTATATTGTTGTAAAAGATAAACAAACAAAAAACAAATTCCAGATTTTCTACCAAAAGGCATTTTAGCAAACCTCTTACTCTTCCCAGAGATGCTGCACTGTACTGGCTACCATCTGTTGTGCTAAACTTTCTATCCTACCCAATAACACTGTTCAGTCTTAATGCCTTCTAACAAACAACATTCTGTTTCTCTTAAGGGTATCCGTTAGAACAACCTTCTGTTGTACTAAAAAGTAAAACCCCCACATTCTACCCAAAGAGCTTCTAATCTGACACCAACGGTTCATTGAAAACATCATTCAGTTTAACCAACCACAGCTCTAAAACCACCAAACCTTCTATTGTACCTTAACATATTTTCTAGTAGTTACTGACAGAGATCAGCTTTATATGGTTAGTTCCATAAATATTTGGACAGTGACTCAGTTTGTGACCACAGTAGATTTTAAAATCAAATGATAAAGATGCGACCTCAGGGTTGTCACGGTCAGGTGTGAAGAGAAAGAGGACCCAAATGCAGGACTTGCAGATTTATTATAAGCTTGGCTGAACTGTGGTAACTGTTTAGAAGTTACAGCTGTTTTGACATGTGGTACCCCACTTTCAGAAGCTCAAAAGTAACTGAACTAGCATTATTTTAAATGTAAGAACTCTCTCCACACACGGATGAAAATCTTTTGCAGTGACAGAGAGCACAGCTCTGTATACAGTAGAACTCATCCTGCTACTCCTGGTAACGTCACATTATCAATAGATAATAGTGGCTCGCTTCCACAGGCAGCCTCCACCGTGTTTGACAGATGACGTATTATGCTTTGGATCATGAAACAGCCTCAGAAACAACGGAAAATGGGGTAACGTGCATAAAAATGGCTATAATTCATCAACAGTTAATGCAAGGCTTTTACTAAATCCCTGAATTAAAGTTGAAAGTTGAAATTTGATTGTTTGATCTAAAATCCACTGTGATGGCAATCAGAGGCAACAATTCAAACATTATATTGTGGCACTGGCCAAATATTTAGAGAATTCAGAAACAACTTCAATTTAGGGCTCATGTCATTTTTTACTGTCTACTAATATTCTTAGCATGTTGCTAAGAATATTTCATGTACCATGCCTTACAACGCCCTTATCCACCCTGTAATGCAATCCTATGCTTTTGTTGACTCTCCATTGACATCTGATGCATCTTGCTAAATACAACTTTATCCACTCAGTCACCTTTAATTTTCCAAAAATCCACCACAGTTCTCTGATTAAGCAGTTGGCCAACAATGTGATACATGAAGTGATGGACTCATATTTCAAAAATGAGTGTTGGAGAAATCCCAGCTGGCAAAGCCTGATGCCTGATGGTGATTAAAATATAGACTATAAATCCTAAGAATCCATAACCAGACCTCAGTGATTCTCAGGATACATAAAATTACCTTTCTTTAATGGATTGGATCTGGACTAAACCTGGTTACCTTAATTATCTACAGTTTGGAGCATTATTTAAAGTCCTTTAATATGACTTTTTTCTTTTCTCCGATTGTCCAAAAATTCAGTATTTATTGTTTTGACCTCCCTCTATAGTTTACCACTGCCTTTCTAGCCAAGCTTTTTACAGTTCTTATCTAACTTTCATTTGTTTTCCCTGATGACCTTATCCCTCACTCAGCCTTGTTCAAAGAACTGGTGAGGCGTTTTTGTTTTTTTTTCATTAGTATTTTATTATCGTTGGAAAGGCTTGTTCACCTGACACTGTCTCCTAAAGCATTCAAAGCTATAAACCTCATGTTCCTGGAAGGCTGAACTAGAATTCCAATAACATTCGTTTTTAGACGCCACTGACCTGAAGATTAAGGAATGGAGTGTCTAACAGCCAACATGCGTTGCCAATAATCAGCTTTTTATATTATTTTCATGGCAGCAAAACTTGAAAGAATTGACAAAATTTGAAGAATTAGACTCCTGACACAACAAAAGAGCGTGCATTTGTCTGTAACTGTAGGACTATGAGAAGCTGCACTGTATTCATTATATCATCTGAAGTGACTGATATGAGCTGGTAATGAAAAACCACTCATGAAAAAGAACATCCAAAGGAATTTTTAATATTTAACATTAATATTTTTTATTTATATTCATATAAATATTCAAACATAGTGATTTCTTTTAGATTGACATGCAAACAGATGTGTAAAACTTTTTTTCTCTTTTTTCCCCCCAAAAGACTGAGCCAAGCCAGCAACGTGTTTTCCCAAACATCTGACCTTAGGCTGCTGATAGTGCTCCATTGACATGGTGATGACGTTGAGGCCTATTACGATGGTGATGAACAAGTCCAGGTAGTGGCTGGTGCACATCTTGTGGATGAGAAGGCGGGTGGGGGAGTAATCCGAGTAGTAGGGCTTACTCTGAGCTTCTGTTGGAAGTGGGAAATGGTTGGGGGGAGTTGGGGTGAAGGCAGGGGTGAGTAGGAGGAGGAGGAGGAGAAGGAGAAGGAGGAGGAGGTGATGTTCAGAAAGTGAGACAGGAGGTTTTATACTGGGACAACATACAGTAGAGCTGCTGTGTTGAGGACTGGAGTCGACGAAGCCTTGTTTTAAAGGAAAGTTGTCAGTGGAACATCAATGCATTAAAGTCACTCACAATGGCTGACTCCCATTAAGAATATGAGAGTATGGGAAGAGATGGAAAAAGAGAAGGCCGATCAGATAATGAAGAGAGAGAAAGAGAGACTACAGCCAAGCGCTCCTGTGGTCTGGAGTCACGACTAATCAAATCAGATCCCCTCCCCTCTGATCAAATTTTCTTTTCTTTCTCTCTTGCTTTCTTTCTTTTTTTAAATAACTCTCCTCTGACACGATAAGAGACAAACAGCAAGTGCTCAACGTGGGTTTGAAAGAGAAACTCCAGGGAGGCGGCTGCTGTCGGGCAATTCCAGGTTGGAGACGTGGCCCTCTCGCCCTCTTTCTCCCTGATCATCTTGTGACACGGCCTCTCCTTATCTCCTCTGCTCCCCTCCTCTCCGGAGAAGAAGATTAACGCATTAGGAAAGTTTTCCATACTCATCCATCACTTCATTCCTCACCCCTTCCCTTTTGTCCAGAGAGGATGGATGGATGGATGGATAGATAGGCTGGGAGTTAGGGTGAGGAAGAGAGAGGAGACTCGTTCCATCTATCACCCTAACACTCCATCAGTGAAGGAGAGGCTCTAGGTCACACGAGTAAAGGGATGTAAAAGGGAATCACACACACACATTAAAAAAAAAATCCTTTGGGTGTTGTGAGCACTCCCTGTCTACCCAATTAACTGTGACTGCAGCTGTGCTGAACTCAGACTATTCCCAGTGTGTATGTGTGTGCCGTTCATGGTGTGTGCCTACAGGGTTCCCTATTGAATCAGGAAAACCAGTATAGAAAAAAGACACACATATCTATCTATCTATCTATCTATCTATCTATCTATCTATCTATCTATCTATCTATCTATCTATCTATCTATCTATCTATCTATCTACCTATATTTTGGAATCAAGATGTGTATTTATGATATAAAATTTAGTAGGTGCAAAGTTATAAATGTTGAGCTCCATCTATCCCACTTTATACTGTATTCAGATTTGTATTTATGGCGGTCAATGTCAAAACCAGTGATTGGCTGCCCTTCAGAAACTTTGAGCGTGACTTGACAAAAACGGAGGAAGAACTTATGCGCTGCTCGTTTAGCTTTAAACTAACATGATCGCGCGTTCGAGTACTGTTATCTTTGACTTAGGCTATTTTTCCCAATTAAATACAAACAAAAGACACAAATCTAATTAAAATATAAGCGTGATTTTCAAAATAAAAACAACACAGTCAGCTAATGGCCTCCTCAAAATTGACTGCAGGCACAAACACACCAATTAAAGGCTGGATAAAATGCGCTCAAGTGGATGAAACCGCCTACGCTATAATTACGCGTGGCATGCCTTAGCATTTTCGCTGCGTGATCTTTAGCAATACAACAAAGGGAAGCGGTCAGACCTATCGATCTGATGTAAGTGCTCCTTCATAGCAGCAAAAATACTGTTTGCATTAATTAATTACAGCTAAATTAATTACAGCTAAAACATGTGATTCAGTGTTAAAAAAATGCCACTTTTCACTTCCTATAAGATTTGATGTCCTGTCATAGGAACTGCTGAAAAGCTTTTGATGTAAGAGTTTTGCGTGGGAGGTTCTTCTTTTCACTGACAGCACACTAAACAAAGACTAGCAGAGTTGCAGCACCTGGAATTAAGGATCGAGTCTGATGTTTCTGTTAAAAATAGAAACTCAGAGTAATGCAGTTACGTGATATGTCTAATCTATTATTCCTTCTACTGGTGCAAACAGTGCTGTGGGGATTTATCATTAAGACCTGGCTTCATTCACATTCCACTCTTATTTTGAAAGGTCAGTTGGTGCTCACCAGTCAGCTTGGTTCCTTCCCATTTAGTAGTTTCATGTGTGGCAGTCTTAAAGGAAGCCCTCAATGAAGTTCTGCTGTCACTCGAGAGTTTGAGTGGAGTTTGACGGAAGATAGAGGAGAAAGCTGATTTTTTATTTCTTTTATTTATTTAATAAAGCATGGACGCATGTCTTTTTGCATGCACAACAATGCCAACAACGGTCCTCCACTGAGCACGAAGAGGTCAGAAGTCTTACTTACTGATAGGGATCTAAAACTAAGAGGCTAAAGGGTCATGCCCCAAGAGATGTCCCTAAATCGGGGATATTTAAACAAGTTAAGGTGTTTGACTTTTAATAGTTTCTCCCTGAAAACTTTTGTTTATGTCAGACTCATGGGCACAGAACATTAAGAAATAAGGCCTGCCTCTGCTAATAAACTCGCTTTGTTGTCTTTGCTGCTGTCGAGGTAAATAACGGAGAGTTGGAGACTTGTTGAGTTCTGAACTCTACCGAGTGCCTTCAAGTGAACTCATTCTATATTTGTGCTCCAGTTCATCTTTGCTGAGAGCCAATTTTGTGCCCGCTGGTAATTATTGATATTGACAGCAGGAGCGATGAACCTGAATGTCAGTGGTGCAGGCAGAACCGCGGGGGCGGCCAGCGGTGGAAGTCTGACCGCAGACATGTGCGTGCCAGACAGTGAAAACGATGTGGCTTCTGGTGTGAGCGGTCTGGCTTTTCAAATTAATGTGCTAACACAAGCTGACGCGCTCCCGTCACCTGCTTTGCTTTTGCAGCAGGACGGCACCTGGAATTATCTCCGCACCAACATTTCCTCGTCTTGTCTGCGACTTTTTACATATATATTTATATATATAAACGCCCAAACTCTTATGGATGTTTCGCCACTTGGCCTCTGAGTAGACAGTGATAAAGCAGATGTAAAATGTCTGGGACACATGCTTTTTGAAACGGGGCAGTTAGGTATGGCCCTTGTGGGGACGCAACAGCTTGGTTCATTCACTGGGAGTTTGCATTTACGAGCTCGTCCATCATCTCTGAATGAGCAAACATTATTTTTACTCTGCTCTACTTACCGTCTGCAGGTGCACTGCCGGCTACGCCAGACAGACACACACACACACACACACAGAGGAGCAGTACTTTTGCTTTACCACCCCATCTCCTATATCCTCTCCTCTCATTCATTTAGATAGTCTGCATAATATGTTGTTTTTTTGTCCTACTGTCCTATTTACATTCCTTTAGAGTAAAGAACAAGTTTACTACACCATAGCTAAAGTTAGCTAAAGCTTGGCTCACTTTCCTCTCCCTGAAAAAGTGATCTGAGGAAGTAAGCGAGCACTGCCCTGAACATTATGGATGTGGCAGCAAGGGCAAGGCCCAACAAGAGATATGTGGATAAGGGAGAAGAAAGTGAGAGACATAAACCGTTTGGCTAAAACTCAACTGGTCTCTGGAGGAGCATAGCGAATGAAGTGTGAGAAGAGAAGGTGAAAGTTTAGGGAGCCAAATTACACTGGCTGCCCCGGCTCCCCTGCCCTAACTCCCGCTGCTCTTTTCGCCTCCACTGGAGAAAAAGAAAGCTTCTTCTTAATGAGGAGTAGAACTCACGCAACTCCTGCTTTCGATCACGCTGGCAATTATTTTTTCCTCCCCTAAGCCAGCTGGGCTACCAAAACATTCAGAGGAATGGAAAATGATTTTGTTTCGGCTTCCTCTCTCTCCACTTCACCTTCTCCTTGCACGTCCTTCACTGATGTGGCAGGTGGAGCCTCCTCTCTGAGCTTTGAAAGGGAATGAGGATGAGCGCAAATGCACAGAGGGGCCGTGACCGACCGCCCGTGAAGGTCCCGGCATCTGCTCTTTGCACTTCCATCCTCATTCGCGACACCGCTTTTGTGTAAAAGTGTAACAGGACCAGCCAGGGCAAAAGGGGCAGGGACTTAGAGCTTCTTATGCCTGCTGTTCTCCCTGTTAGGTTAAAATGAACCCTGAAAATGCTGGGGGTTCATTCAGAATAAAACTTTACAATTATTTCTACTTCAACTTCATTACTTTTACAGTTAATGTCCACCAGATCTGGCTGCGTTAAGCTGCATCTTTGTCTTAGCTGAGCACAGCACCTGTTGCCATTCAAATGGCTTCATTCATCCGTCTTTATGAGTTTTTTACCCCCAAATTTTATCATTTCATAATAATTTTAGTAATTTTTTTAGCCTGTCTCAGTTTCTTCTGTCTCATCATCATGTTATTGTTATTAAACTCTGGCTCTGATCCACAGTCTGTCTTTTGTCCTGTTTCCCTGAGTCTGGTTCTATTGGAGGTTTCTTCCTGTTAAAAGGGAGTTTTTCGTTCCCACTGTCGCCAAGTGCTCATAGCGGGGTCATCTGATTGTTGGGGTGTACTCTGAATTATTACAGAGTCTTTATCTTACAATATAAAGAACCTTGAAGTGACTGTTGGTTTAATTTGGTGCTGTATAAAGAAAAATTTTAAAAATGAAAAAGAAAAATCACGTAATCTGAGACTGACTCCATTCTTTTAGATGACAGGTCTGTCTTGAGGGACTCCATGTCATTGTGTCTGTACTAATGAATAAGCTTTATTGCAATTGGAGGACAAGAATCCATAATGTCTATATTTATTGGAAAATGATTTAATATTGTTGATTACAATTATCATTATTATTAGTAGCCTAGCTGATGGAGCTTATATAGAAATAAATGTTCATTTAGTTGTTAGTTATAAAAGTCATATGTTTGCCATTTATCCCCAGTCATCCCCATGCTGCTGCTGTACTGATAAAAATAATTAACGATAATATTTGTGTTATTAACACAACTATAAACATTCAAAAAGAGTTAGCCACGAAGCAAATGTTGCCTTCTTAGAGGAGACCAAACTATTACAATTATTACCAACTAAACTGCTCAATTTAATTCAATTCAATTTATTTTCTAGCACTAAATCGAAACAGTCACCTTGTTTATATTGGAAGTTAAAGAATCTACAATTATAAAAAAACCCAACAATCACACAACCTCCTATGAGCAAGCACTTGGTGACAGTGGGAAGGAAAAACTCCCATTTAACAGGAAGAAACCTCCAGCAGAAGCTCACAGAGGGGTAGCAATTTGCTGCGAACAGCTAGGGGTGAGAGCAGGTGAGAGGAGGGAGGCAGGACAGAAGATAAAAGTCATCCTTATTCAACTTAGAGTATACAGTGCCTTAGTCATTAGTAAGGCCCTCAACACAACCTCCATCTCAAACAAGCTGTCTTAGTTAAGGATAGACATTTGAGGTTATGAGTTTTATCAGTGGCTACAAGGTTCTGAGGTCAACCAGTAGTTAAAGTACCACCCCAAAGCATTTGTTGGCACACTTAAAAGAGTAAAATACAGAAAATTAAAAGTATCTTAGAAAAGAGGCTGGATGATGCTCCACCCCTGAAACATTTCCTGCATGCACTACAAGAATGTAGCTCAGCTCGAATGCAGAGCCACAATCAAGTGGACATTTGGCTTTAGGTTTACTTTAATGATTTTAAGTGCATCTAAAGGAGATCTAAAAACCCTGCTGAAATTTTGCCCAAGGGTCTGTCAAACAAGAGGAAAAAACTCTTAGAATAAACAGGACATAAACAATTCCCTGTCCAAAAACAACTCAAAGACCAAGTTTTCCTCTTTATTTACTCACCTTACCTTACTCACCATCTCCTTTGTGGGAGGTGGCATTAAAAAGATTAGGATTTTGGCCTGGCAGTTGCTTTTGGACGTGGCCACACTCAAAAACATGAAGGCATACATTTTCGAGGTGGTCTTGTTTTGGGAAATACAGACAAAATAAGGGTCCTTGGTTGTCGGACTGATGGGTAAAGAACCCCATAGCGCAGCACTATGGGTATCCTGTGACCGTGTGGGTGAGGGCAGGTAGGGTTTGATTGGATATGTGACGTATGGTTCTGGAACAAAAAGGGCCTAAAGTTTCTCAGAACCTGGTGATCATGTGAGGGTGTCCTGAGTAAGCTGTGAGGTGGAAAGGATGCCGTGTCGACTACTCTCATGAAAAGGAGGCCTGACAATGAATCTGAAAACAATACGAGGCACTGCTCTGGCTTTGATTCATTGGCATAATGGCTGCTGGATCGCTTCTCAATGTATCTGAAGGCTCTGTCAGACATTTACAGCTGATTGGAATAGTGGGATAAGGAGTGTGAATTGATATGGATGGAAGTAAAGGATGAGATGTAGGGATTAAAGTGGACTTAAAAGTTTGGAATGGGAATGGCTGTGAAGGGAAGAGCAGGACACGGGACGTAAAAGCAGCAACGATGCATTTTAAAGGTCGGACGGAAATAAGTAACACAGTTATGGGGCAGGTGTTTGGGTGGATGCGGCGGCTGCTTTTATGCCCCTATCCTTCATGGTGAATGGTTCAGTAATAAACCTTGAGACTCAGCGTCTGCCGGAAAAAAATATGTCAACCGTCATTGTCAAGGACCGGATGTCCATTTTTGATATCCAGCAAACACTGAGTCTAAAAAAAAAGAAAAAAAAGATTGTCAACATGAATAGTTACAGTCAAAAAAAGATTTAAGTGGAATTCCTGAATGCTCTGCTGTCCTGCTTAGAACATCAAAAGACACAGGAAGCGACACAGTGGAGAGAAAAAGAAGGACAAAGGACGGAATTCGCATCAGATTTGGGAGCAGCGCAGAGGAACAGCAGAGCAAACTGAAAAGTCCAGAGGAGAAGAGGTAAATAAGAAAACATGACATCATTCAAAATGACAGGGCATGGTAACACCCACTCGCGCCAGCACTCTTTGACACACCCACACTGACACACATTGTGCTGGTTCACATAGTAGACTGACACACCTTTCTGAGTCATACTTGAGCAGGATGGACCAATTGAAATGGGGGACTGAATGGTGAATGCAAGCAATTGGACAGAGTGAGTGGAAGGCGGAGTAACAGGGAAAACGGTGAGAACAAGATACAAAACGGATGGGAAGCTTTATAACAGCATAATGACTGCGTTTAACCCTCCTTTACCTGTACTTGTGTTTATGCTGGCAGCGACAATATGCACAACAGCAAGACCTTGATTTTAATGTCTTCACCCTTTCTTGGGCGAAGGCTGGATTTGATATTTGATGCCAACTTGTTGTCTTTGTCTACACTTTCATACAATATTTCCCGTTACAACCACTCATCATACAGCTGTAAACCACACAAAATATCTCCATAATAGATGTGCAATACTTGCTAAAGACTGATACATATTTTAAGACAACCTCTAATCTACCTTTAAGAACAGAAAGAAAAAGGTCCCATATGAAACGTCCGAGTAAGCTTTTACAACCATGCACTAGACATTGACAGACTGTGATTCCACTTGTTTTATTAGGCAAAAAGCTAAAATTCTCACGTTCCTGAATCAACAAGAATGCTAAAATCCTTCAACACACCTGCATTTATGCAGAAATATGTGCACAAAATCTGAAAATGGAAAACAAGATTTAAGATTTTCATTGACATTCCAATACTTTGATTGAGGGATTATCAGTATTGCTACCATCAACGACGACATGTCATTTACTCTGTTTTAGTTTGCAAGAAACGTTTTTGTTAGAGGTTTTGGTTGATGAAAACTTGACAAATTTAACATTAACGACCAATCAGTGATGTTTCTGTCAGCTTCACACAAACTTGCTAAGCTATTAAACTAAACAAAGTTGGTGAAGATGGTATATGACACATATTATATTACACTGTATTTATGCTTTGAGTTAATCATCCTGGTTACATCACTAAGAATCAAGGACCACACTGGGCTCTCTTTGGTGCTTAAATTTTTTAAAAATTATTAGTGCTGTCAGCATTAATCTTGTTAAAATCACGTTAGCTCCACGGCACTAACGCATTTACGAGCTAACTGCGCTAATACGTCGACACTGTGCAGCTCCACGCATGGGGTGATCCACGTTAACTCGCTAATAGAGATTTGCCGTGTTAATGTGGTTATGGCGTTAACGTCATTTTAGCGAGATTATGTAATTAAGTATTTTGGGGGTTTTTTTTACAGCTGGCCTTATTGTATTGTAAGTATTTTACAAGTTTCCTCCTTAGCACACACAATTTGGGGAGAAGAGTATTTAAATGAATCATAAATTAGTAAGGTTTGCAGCAGGTAATTTACAGAAAATTGTGTCAAAATAATTATGCAAGAAAAAAAAAAGGATTTGTTATCAGAACAAGCACGTAATTATTGCAGATGGGTAACTCAAAGCTATGAGTGCTGTGCCAAAACTAGCTCTACCCTGCAGCTCTTTACTGAGTCCTTACTCTGAATATCTGTGCTGCTTTTGATAGACTGCACTGGTCTTTGCATTGTTAGCAGATCACCTGCAGAACTTAAACTTACATCAGCTGTTATGCTAACTTGCCCCAGTTAGTACAATAAATCAGAAAAGCTAGTGAATATTTTACCACCAAGTAGCCCATAACTACACAAAAGTGGAAAAATGTCATAAATATATTTGGTCAAATGATATTGTTTGACCTGGCCAAACATAACAATGAGCCTGATTCAATCACACGTGCAGCTCATGACACAGCGTTTGGCGTTCCGACTGAGTGTTTCTTCTTGATTGCACCGCACACACACAAACACACACAATGGTTAAGACACAGCTTTTAGTTATGGCCCTCTGCATAAATAACTCTGCCCAGGAGAAATAAGAAAAAAAAATCTGCCTCATGTCTCTTTCATCACTACATTCGGTGCAGCAGGGCAGCGCTACAATATTAGGCTGTCTGCCCACTCTGCTCCATGCTGCTCTCTTTTTGACATTTCTGCAGATGAAATATTCATGGAGAAAGTTTCCAACATGAAACATTCATAGTGAGTGTTGTTGGCGCATCCCCCCCCCCGCAGCTCCCACAAATTACTTACAGCTTTTCAGTCAACCTATGTAATTACTACATGCTCTGTCAGAACAGTTGAAGCATTTATTAAAGTTAAAACGCTGCCTTCTGTGCAAATGAATGAACTTCATTAGTCATTCGACGCTTTTTGATTTCTGAGTTTGCGTTCTCGCTTTTTTCACTACATATCAATCATCCCTCATTCACACCACCACAAGCACAGATGAATGAATATATGTAATATTGCACTAAAACAAATTAGCTTCATTCACTGCATCCTGGATGAGGTAACTTCAAAACATATTATTACAGTTTAGGATACTGTTCTAGGTAACACAGCATCCAGTTGTTGCTAACCGCCAAAAGTTATGAAAGATTCATCGCATTTAACACTTCACTAAACACTGCTACTTACACCTTGTGGCATCAAACTTTTACACCCCTGAGGTGGATCTCTGGGATTTCTTGCCAAGATACATAACTGTCTCTCACTTCCTTCCCCCATATCCTGCTCCCCTCTGAGACTTTTTTTGTTGCCTCTCTTCCTTCTCCCATTCACCCTCTCCCTAAAGTGCTGCAGTTATTAATTACATTTCTACAGCGATGGAATAGAAAGAAAGAAAGAGGGGCGATGTGAAACTTCTGTTCGATTCATCTCTGTTAGCGCTGACCCAGATACAGCTATGGATTGGCACCGGGTGGCTTTGTGTGGCTCCTTGTGTATATGTGTGCGCGCGCCAAGCTAATAGATGAAGAAAGCTATTCATGGAATGTCAAGCTGCTTTGTGTACCCACGCTAATGTTTTTTGGATGTCACAGTGTATGTTTTTGGTGCCAGGGGAACCAAAGTGAGAGGGGATGATCCCTTTATCCTTGTGTTCTTGTTAACTGCGTGACATAAGAATAAACTACCCAACTTAAGATGGCGAAGTTTTATAACTCGACATGAAGAATACAACAGTCATATTGTCCACATCAACCGCCTGCACAGTTATCTGCAGCGCTGTGGGCACACTTTTTGCAAATAGAGAAACCGTTATATATGTGGGGACACAGTGGAGCCCTGTCAAGTTTTCCCTTCAGTTTAAAAACTTCCACTGTGTGATGCTAAGCAAAATGTGTCCTTATATTTGGTGTCAGAAGTTAAAAAAGCTGGAAAACTTTGTGAACCTTGATATACATTTACATGCATTTGGAGCTCAGTGAAAAAAAGGCTAAGAACTCAGTAGAGCAGCGGTCCCCAACCTTTTTTGCACCACGGACTGATTTATGTCCGACAATAAAGACACCGGCCTTTAGGGTGTCACGGATAAATACAACCAGTACCAGTACAAAAAAAAGAAGATTTACTTATAACACACAGGAAAAGACCCAGGGAAACCGAGTTAACGATAAAAATGATTAAAAAAAAAAATAACAATAACGATTGGTCCGGTACCAAATGACTCACGGGCCGGTACCGGTCCATGGCCCGGGGTTTGGGGACCGCTGCAGTAGAGCATACTAATTACATTGTTTTTTTTTAACTTATTACTATATGTGACTTGAATTTATACAAAAAAAATAAACATGAAATTCATTAATCTACATGGGGAAATATGAGCTTATTATAGGAATGTACAAGTGTTCACTATCCGGTCTTTAAGCGATGACATGATGCATCCTGCTTTTGGGCTCAAACTACCTGTGTTTAATAAGGCTGTTGTGTTTTTAACATGTTTTAATGCTTTTTATCTTGTTCTATTTAATATCAAAAATCCCCTAAAAACAGTCAGTGATCACTGTCGGCCTCTCTCGGTTTTTATTACCGCTGTTCATTTTAAAGCTCAGTTATTAAACCTTACGATGTAACTACAGCCCAGCACATGCAGCAGTATATTAATGATTAACCTTGTATTGTGGATTATCTCAGTTGTGAAGTTTGGTCCGTTTACAGCATCCTGCCATGCGACTGCATTTGTCCCTAACCATCGGAACATTAACTTTTATCGAGTGGAAAAAAGTTAGCGTTCATCCTCCAGTTTCACTGTTTATATTATGCTAACATAGCTGTGTCGCTAGCGATCACGTAGCACATCATTATATACCAACTAGCCCAACTTCAGTAACCCTACAAACGTCACTGCTGTTTAGTTTTTTGTCTTCATTTATGTTGGAAGTGATAGCAGAGCTGTACGTCTTAATTTGTTTCAGAAATTTCTCAGTCTGAACATGGTATATTATATTTGGATGGAAACTAGCGAGCTAACTTCCTGCTAACTTCTAACTCCGTTAAATTTAATAAATTCCGTTTTCATGGATGCCTGGATGTTAAACTTAATTGTTACACCTGGTAGAGCAGCAACACTGATCATTTTATTATAGATGAAAGAATTTAGACAGTTTTTCAACTCAGTGATCCTGCAGTGATCGTTTGACTTTGGGACCTGCAGCAGAGTTTGGGCCCAGACACAGCTAATGATGTCAGACTTAAAGACTGGATATGGACAAAACTACTGGGTCATCTACACATCACACCTACAGGAGCTGCTTAACCATGGAAACCCATCCAGTGAAGCTCCTGGCACACAGTTTTTATGCTGATGTTAATGCAGTTGATTGAGGAACAAGGTTATTATGGTTAAGTAATACAAAACTAAAAATGACAACTAGATTTGAACATTTTTTTTCGTTAACTAAAATAAAAACTAGATTTACTAAGGCAATCTGCTGCTAATGACATTGCATTTAGTTCACAGGATATATTAATAATAATAATGTTAATCTGCCATGTTCCACAACACAAAGGTTAGTGGATAAACAGCATGAAAGTGTTGTTGTTGGGCTCAGAGTAGGAGGCTGATTTACAGAAAAGTATCAGCTGGCAATCAGCTCTTAAATATGCCAGTTTCCACAGCAACGTGAGACCACCAACAGAGATGGAAACGGCTCAAAACATATGTGGTCAGTGTTAAAATCATGCAATCCTATATCAAAAAGATAAAGTTGCAAAAAGGGACAGCTGTTAAACCTAACATGTAAACAGCAGAGAGTCAATGTGAAGGTATACAGATAGCCATGTTTGTGTGCGACTGTTTGCAGCATTCTGGGTTTATATTACGCTGTCCTGCACTTGTATTTCTTGATCAGCTCACTGTTTGGGGTGAGATGTGATGACAAGTGTGTTATGATAGAGTGAATTCATGTGGGGGCTGACCCAGCCAGAGCTGCTTGGGATACAGCGCGATCTGTTCGGCGTGTTTGGGAAGCCGAGGGCCATCTGTTAACACGACAGAACCACGGTTCCCTCAGACTTGACTTATAGCAGGAGTATGGTGCGCACACACGAACACACAAACACATGGAAATTAAAAGAACGACTTTAAATTCTAGTCATAAACAGTTAGCATGTCATCACCTTACAAATTCACAACACATTCACCTTCAAATATAGTGCAGATTTCAAAGCTTTTCTCTAAACCGTGCCCGTTACTTTCCTCTGTGCTCCTAATTACAACTTTTATTCTCTGTTAAGCCTCACAGAACTACACTTGCACTGCATGGTCCGTATTGTGTGTATGTAAACACACTTAAATAATCCTAGAAGAAGATACTACAACAGAACAAGAAAATTATTGTTTTATTAAAGATATTGTTCTATAAACTTACTGTGGATTTTAGAATGATGCCTCTATAAGGATACATCTCTTTTTTTCATTACTCTTATTTCAGCTATCATTACAGTTTGGTACATCACCTTTATATCACTGTCCAAGACTTTTAGCACCTCTGGTGTCAGTTTAAACATCCTGTTTTAAAAGCCACCCGAAAGCCTGCTGTGCCGTGACAACAATACCCCATCATCCTTCAGAATGAGGGGTAAAAACTTCATCTAAGAGGAAGTGAATGTCTTGGGCTTTCTTTCATAGTTTCTGTTCTAATTGTTTAGCTTTTACTTTATAACTCTACCATTTGGTTTGACCGCTTCCTGTATAAGAAGATAGCGTTTTGGTTCCTCAGTATAAAATATACATTTTAAAAAGTATTACAGCAGTATTTTTGGTAGCTCTATAACATGTACAGAGGTAATGAAATGTAGCTATCTGGCTACTTTGAAGTATGGAATACAGATAACGAGCAGATCTGCAGAATTAACCAAGCAGTGCAGTGAAATTATGTTGATTTCCTTTGCAACCCTACAATGGGCTCTGGGAACTTGGGCCTTTCTTCTCAGGTCCACAAGCTTCAAATTGTTACTGTAAAAGACATTATAGAGTTTTTTATAGAGTAACTTTGACTACATTTAATACTATGGCTGCATAATCACAGCCAACAGCCTATAGACTCAGGCATCAACACTAAGGGCATCATTACCCTGATGCAAGCCGCTGTGTGTCAAAAGATCCAGAACGCTATCATTGTGGTAGCTCCTCGAGAGGGAGGAAGCAGCACGCAGCTATATTTACAATTTGCTGCATACACCATGCAGTGCACTGTAGCTTCACTTGATGTGTCTGCCAGAGCCAGCTGACTGTGACTCAACACAACAAGTCAACTCCAACAACAGGGCAAGGTTTCAAATTTAGCCTGAGGTGAAGCGAGTCCGACTGAATGTGTGTTCCTGCGCTCGCTCTCTGCATGTCACAATGCATCACCACTTCTTCTTCAGCGTGCACCTGTCTGTGCTTACATCACTGCATTACTACAGCCTGATACAGTGTTTGTGTAACTCTGCCACCTCCTCCACCCACGTGCATATCTTCTCCTCGTCCCTGCATCATCAGTGGAAATCTTAATGCACCTCCTTGATCACCTCTTTTCCTCTCTCTGTGTTCCTCTCCTCCATCGAGTCTCTACACATGATAACGACCCCACATGTGTGGAGTGTGCCGGACACCTCAAACACACATACACAGTGTGCAGGCATGGTTTTTCTGTGGGACTTGTGTGTTTGTGTCAGTGCTGTAATTTCCTTTTGGGTAAAACTACCTAAATGTTACAAGAGACTGAGGCAAAAAAGGATCAACAGAGAGGCTGTGGGGGTCAGACATTCATCCACACTGAGAGGAGGGGGGGGGATTTGAGGATGAGATAGCTGCTCCTGCATATTTCACAACCTGTTTTGCAGCCATCTGCTCCCTGACACACTCATATGCACACAAGAATACAAAGCAACACAGCCGGGTCTACCTTCCAGGAACGTGCCGCAAATTAACAGACACCACTCCCGCTTACCTGCTGTAAGTAAACCGAGGCGATGATGGGACCATCGGGATATAGCTGAGCCTACTCACACAAACTCTCATTACACAAGATCTCAGCAGCTTCCATCTTTCATAACAATACATTTAGCAGATTTCCATGGAAACTACTTGTGACAATTCAGGCAGAGTGGTCACACCGCCCCAGGATGACCTTTTATGCCCAACAAGAGGCAGCTGCTGTGAACAAACCTGTTGTGTTCCCAGCTAATCACAACTCGTACCGATGCGACCTTTGCACGTAGTGTTTCCTAGTGAATCGGACATTCTTTTATTCTATTTGAGATCATTATTTAATAACGATGCACACGTGATAAACTAGAAATAGACCAAAGGAACAGTTTAAACCCTTGAGCGAAACAAGCTGGAGCTGATTTCAGTTTGCTGCAGTTTAATATAGCAACATCTACACATTCTGATTCTGGATGTCCTAAATGTAGATTTCTGAACTGAGCAAAGATTCAGGGACCAAATAACAGAAATTTCTTGATTGAATCTCTGTGGCCTTTTAATAGAGGCTGGTAAACATTAATAGATGATTTTACCTGTACCTTTTTGGTACCGATCTATAGTGACAGCAGTGAGCTGACGTTACAAGACACAATGCAAGAGAGAGAAATGCAAAACATTATTAAAGTTTAACGAATACTTCTAAGTAACTAAAACTGGTCTTGAGCTTATTTCCTATTGGTTTTGATAGGTCAGTAACTTTTTGGGTCAGTACTGAATACGTTTGCCAGAACTTGTTAGTAAATGGTAAACGGTGTAAAACAAAAAAGGATTGGTATTATCATCTAGTCTTGTCGCAACTTGCAGTACTAGAATTTCAAACTTGATGCTGAAATACTCAGTGCAGTTTTTGATACCAGCGGGGGAAACCGAGAAAATTAAGACTTTTTTTTATAAAACATCAAGAATAGAAAAATCCAGGCCCTGTTTATTTGATGTGCTTACTACGGAGCCCCACAAGGGACATTGGAGAAAAAAAACCATAAAGATGAACTTTTGCGAGATCTCGCAAAAGTTACTCGGGATCTCGCAAAAATTCATCTCCGTAGCTTACCATATTTTGTTGCTGATCAGTAAGTGTTGGCATGGTAGCGTCAACTTGTAAACTACGATTCTTATAAGTGTGGTGTGTCCTGTTATCATATGAAAAGTACTGCAGGAAGATTTAAAATGTCATGTTACATTTGAGCTCTGACCTCTCCTTCAATAAATTAGGTAGGCTGATTTGAAGGTCAAATAATAAAAATCTTACACAGAGCTATTTAAAACTATTTTTCTTACTGCCATTGTTTGTATTGACAATATATAGGCATACAGGGAATGATATGACCTCTCAAGGTCAGTTAAGGTCAAACCTTTATAAAAATGTCTTTTATCTTTAAAATTCTGCTTAAAATCCAGCTGCCTTTGTTTGTATTGGCAAAATGTAGGGAAAGATCTGGTATATGGGGATTCTTAACATCACATTATGGTTTACAACTAAGAGCAGGTCACATTTGACCTCTGACTTCACTTTTACATTTCTACCTTTCTTTCAATGTGTTCTATCTTTAAGTAAAGTATAAAGCGAAAGAGAATGAGCTGCATAGTTCACAGCATAGTAAGAAATATACTGTATACTGTCCACTTATTTACAAATCAGCACCTATTATCCGTGACCTACTCCTACATAATGCTGGTGTAGTAAAGCTTATCTGAGCTTTACTGCACTAAACCAAGAAAACAAAAGATTGCTGAGATCTCAAAGTCAAAGTAGAGCTGCTTATAGATTCTTGGCCAGTTTTACAAACTTCATGGCTCTGCATATCAGCTGATCACTTTCATTCAGAATGAAATATCGAACAAATTATTTACAGTTCTGTTTGAATTCAAGATGATGAGTAGCGAGTGTGGTAGCGACTTTTCATCTAGAGCCACCGACAGCATTTTACTTACTTAAACTTCTATGTTAACGTTTGTTTACTATTGTGATCTCGAGAAGTTTCCTCCAGTAACACCTTGAGGTTTGTGTTTCAATCAAACAGTAAACTAAATAATATAAATGTCAAATACTGCGTTTATCGAATCTACGTATGTTAGCATGCTGACAATAAGAGTTAGCTTAAAGCACAGCTATGCTAAAGTATACTTTTAAGCCCATTACAACATTTATGTTCTCAGTTCTCTGTAACACTTTCTTTTAAAAATGTCACCACGCTTTCAAATGACAAAAATGGCTTTGGTGTTGAGAGAAAATATTATTCTAACTAAAAGAAAAGAGCATCATAAGCATCTACTGAGAGAATTACACCACGTCTGTCTGAAAAACACTAAAGGAAACTCTGGAATTCTTATCTGGAAACATCTTTTTCCCTTCTCTCCCTGTCGCCACCTGAGTTTCCCTGCCAATTTAATTTTACACCAAAGTCTTCTTTTCTTGTGGTGGTGGTGGAGCAGCAGCGGTGCGGTGCTGTGAACAGTGGATGGATCACGGGCGGTGTGGAAGAGCTGTGAAAGACAAAGCCACGACAGAGAAAACAGGTAACAGCATGTCCAGCGGACTGAGAGCTGATGGGAGAGAGGCAGGGGGGCGGGGACGCGAGATGGGGCCCTACCTCCCGTGATCATTGAACTTATTAACCCTAGCCACCGTTAATGGGTGGTCGTGGTCGGTGGCAGTGTGGGGTTTTAAAAAGGGACACACAGAACATGCTGGAAACTCTGTACCTTTCAGTGTGCCGTCAGAGAGAGCCCAACTCACCCCCGGAACCAATAAATCTAGAGGAATGAGAGCGTGTTAGTCAGGCAGAGGCCGAAGAAAGCGAGAAAGGAAAGATGGCTGAAAGTTAGAGACAGAAGAGAGTCAAAGAGATAGAAAGAGGGAAAGAGGGATGGAGTAAGGCTTAGAAGGTAGCGATGAAAGGTTAAGCTGGTTTGTGTGCCTATGGTTATTTTCGTCTTTCCAGAGATTCTGAGTCCAGTTCTTTGGATGAAAAACGTTCACATGTCACAAACCAAAGGTCTCAAAAACACCCGCTTTACAAATTGTCGAGTTACAACTGCAACTGTTATAAGCAACTTTTCATTTTCGTATTGCCGTTTTACTAAGGAATCAACATCTTGCCCTTTAGCCACCCTAAAGACCAAAACAAAAAAGTATCCTGGCAAAAAATACTGAGCCAGAAATTAAGAAGAGAACCGTTTCAATGAAAAAAAAAATCAGAGAAGGAGAAAAACAAAAGCAGGGAAAGAAACTCAGAGATGTGGAAGAAGACGAGTTAAAGGGGCCTCTTGACATATACTGTGTGTACACGCAGACTGTGTGCGACAGGGTCGGGGGTGGGTTTCTTGATTGGATGAGATAGCCTTGGCGGACACCTCCTGTAAAAGCAAGATCAATTTCCATCTGTATTTCTCAAGAGCTCGACGGAAACATTCCGGTTATCAAATAAAATTATATATATATAAAAGAAATGAAAAGGTTTGGGTTTTTTGCCTTTTGGCTTTAAAAAAAGTGTCCACTGCTCCTTGTACAAAATATAGAGATATATAAAAAAGTGCCTTTGAATTAGGTTTGGCAAAATACTGCACAGGCATAGGCCTCAAATTCCCAAGAAGGATAATGCTAGCAGAAGCTAGCGCTGTTTTGGGGGGTATAGGAGGCAGTGGAAAGTATTAAAAAAGGTAAAAAGAAAAAAAAAGCAGTTTGTCATCAACTCCTATACAGCCGGAGGTGAGGGTGGGACAGCCGTGGAATTAGCTCTAACTCCTTCGCAAATCTCACAAGCTACAGGTGAAACTCTTCCTCCTTTTCTTCCAGATTTTGGTCTATCCCTGCTCCTCCGGCTGTACTAAACCGCATGCAGAAGAGAGGAAGGGAGGGGGGGTCATCTCCTTTTCGGGCCACGGTGATGAAATCATTGACTCCCCCTCCCTCTAGCTCTGTATACCCACCACCATGCAAGCCCCATCTGTCAGCACTCACTGGGCATGCTCCAAGGGGCCATCCCAAGCACGGTGTCTACGGTAGACCAGGCAAGTTAAGGGAGGAGGGAAAGGGTGGCGGCTAACTCCAGCGGTCATCAGTCCTAATTCTGCGAACCTGCCGATTGTGGGAGCTTTTCTTAACATCCAGCTTGATTAATTATTGCTGGGGTCGAAGAAAAGCCTCCACAGTCTGCAGCAGACTCTACAGAGCCAGAGCAGGTGACCACCAGACTGGATTAAGAATTCTTTCCCTTTTACCGTGAGTAAAAGGGAAAGAGGATGGTCGAAGGAAAGGGAGTTCTACCGCAGAGTAGCAACTATATTTGATACTAGCTCGCTAATTGCGTTTTTCCGTATTCGGCCAAATCAAATTAAAAAGCAAAAAGGAAAAAAAAAGGCTCAAGCTCGAATCAAGCAGGACTCAGAAAGATGTGGAAAGACTACCGACCAGCCAGCTCCTTCTCCTTACTCCGTCTCTTTTTCTCCATGCGTTTCAGTCTCTTCTCCTCCCTGCGTTTGGCCTCCTCGGCCTCCTGGTGGCGCCGGCATTTATGGAAGTTCTCCACCACCACGCCCACAAACATGTTGAGCACGAAGAAGGCAACGATCAGGAGGAAGGAGATGAAGTAGAGCAGCATCCATGGGTTGTAGTTCATTATGGGCTGAAAAACAACAGAAAAATCGGGAAGGGCGTTAATTCAGGCTGGCTGCAAACCCGGGCTCAGTCCGCTTAGATCAGCTGATGTTGATGCCCGCCCACGTCAGCTGATGGCCCAGGTAATGCCCTTCCACACATCTAACAGGCAAAGCTGCTTTACCTTACTCACAAGTGCTCTGTAGCTGCAACCTGCTTTGCAACCCACCTCCTCCTTTCATACTGTATCTGACTTCTTCAGTGTCTTATTTTATTGTCATTGCTGCCTGCTCTGTTCTGTGCTGGGCTCTTGCTGCAGACGGAAACATCAATCTTCTTTTAGCTCTATGCGGATGATTTTTTTTTTACATTAAGAAGTCTTCATCATTCATTCTAAGTAATGACTGCCTGCCAGGTACGGCTGTATTAGACGAAATCCAGAAATTATATTGAACAGCCAAGGGACTTGCCATCATTTTGTGTGCGCAATTTAATATTTACCTGTTGGTCAACTCCCACAGCATCTAGCCCATCGTACATAATGTCGACCCATCCATCTTTTGACGCCAGCACAAAGAGAGACATCAAGGCCTGAGAAAGGATGACAGGGTTGAAATGTAAACACAGACTAAAGTTAACAGCAGTTGAAAAACGTGATCAGCATCATCAGTTTTTTTTATTCATGCGTCTGTCCATCAGGAATCTTGACATTTCTAATGTCTTACTTGTCCCAGGTTGTCAAAGTTGTACTTGTGTCTGACCCACTTATAGTTGGCTTGCAAGCAGTCTGACTTATTGGTGATGTTCCTTACATCCTCTCCTTGACAAATGAAGAATTTTCCTTTGAAAAGCTGAGGAGAAAACACACACACACACATACATTTGAACCACCACAAAAACACTGTTAAGTTTGTATGGCTTATAGGCGACCCTGCCGTGATTGGACTCCAGGTTTTGAAAGCTTTAGTTCAACCCTGAGAGTACATTTATGTATTTCATATTACACGATTTAGGGTGATATGGTACTTTGCCAAAGTGTGTATGTTCTTTATTGAAGCTATAAAAAGCTCCAAAAGCACATCAACACTGAGCGACAACATATGGATCGGTAGCGTTGGGAACACTGGAGGTTGAATTCTGCACTTCATGAGTGAATTTTCCAACTGCTGCCTCATGGTGTCATAACAGCCATTAACCCTTTATGACCTTACTTTACTTGGACAGATGGTTAAAGGACATTAGTGTCCTGACGGCAGACAAACAGGAGTTGGAACTCCACCAAGGCTTCAGAGCTTGTTGGTATGGATTGGTCCTTGGGCTGTTAGCCATGAAAACTCATTGCGGCCACATAAGCGTCCAGGCCTATGAGTTATAAATCGGAGAGTGCATAAAAAAATAGCTGTTTTTCTGATAGCCCTTCCAGATGTACATACGCCCAAGGTGGTTCGGCAGAGGGTGGCTACCTGCGCGAGCATTCAATCACATGTCAAATTGCTCAAGCATGCTTACAGAGTCTTCTCATTAGGTCTGTGTGTATACTCTCCATTTCCTCCCCCCCTCCCCTCTCACCTGTACTCCCAGGATGCCAAAGATAATAAAGAAGGCACAGCAGATGACCACGATGTTGCCGATGGGCTTCAGGGACGACATCAGGGTCTCTACCACCAGCTTCAGGCCCGGGGCTCTGCTGATCACGCTGGAACATGGCACACAATGGGGTATTAGTACACTATGTGTGTGTGGGGGTTTGTGCAGGACACTCTTAGGTCACTTACTGTGCAGCTCACACCAGATGGAGAATGGATGCCTGCAGCGATCCAACCCGCAACCTCATCACGCCCCCTACCCCCCAGGCCTTCACCTCAGGCACTTTTAGACATGCACGCAGCCCCTCCCTCCATCGCAGTTTGTTTATTTGCCGCGTCTCTCATTTGCTCCCTCTTTCCTTTTCTTTAAAAACACATCTCTTTGCTTATTGCAGTCAAAGAAACAGAGTCTTCTAATTAAGCCACTGGACTGATGAGGATGCTTCATTAGCACCAGCAGGGCACCTGGCACTGCACTGCACAGCAGCTGTGCTTTTCTGACAGGGAGAAACTCAATACACAGATACTACACGGAACCTAATGGGCAACGCGCTCGCCTGCACGGGCTTTCTCTTCAAGCAAGCACTAAACATTTGAGGTGATCAGATGATTAAAAAACTGCCACACAGTTTCTCAGCAGCCAAAGCCACTGAGGCGATAATTTTCTCTGCCACTGTCTATTTGTCTTAGTCTACACTGTATGTTTTTCTCCAGGCTGACACTTGAGTGATAGAAGAGTCGATAGCACATTAAGAGAAGACATGAGATAATAAGGAGCCAAGACTGACCAAGGTCGCAGTGATCAATAGCCCTGATCAGAGAATTACAAGTCAGTGGCTGCCCTTTTTTTCCTGTTTGCACTTCACTGGTTTTTTCTATTTTAACTATTTGTTAATTCAATGTTTCAACCTACAAGACAAGACTGAGGGAGTAATTTTTAATTTTTTTAAACTGGAAAATTGAGTTTATGATATAATAAATCATTATTTACAGGCAGATACAGAAATGTTTTGGACCTCTGTGGTCACTTCATGTAACAGGAAGGTGGTGGTCTAGAGGGGAGGGGCTAAATTGTCTTTTGTTGTTCATAACTAATCCATTTGGTCTAAAGTTAGAGAAGACCGGTGTAGCTATTAGATGTGGTATAAGGCTTAACCTCAGCTAATTCACTAAACTGAACTTCTTCATTCTTTTTCCATTATCAGCACATTTTGTGAGTATATTTCTAATCTGACAAAATAAGAAGGCAAGCTTTATATTAAAGACTACCCAGCAGGTTAAACAGGTAAGTATATCTGTGAGTTACAACTATAACGTTTATGGCTATAGCATGCTAAAGAAACTAGTTTGCATTAGCACCTTTGTGCTCCACACTATAGTCTAAACATGGCTGCGTCTGGATGCAAAGAAACAAACATGGCAATAACCAAATGTTGAAGCTTCAACATGTGAGTACAGAACCCAATCAATGTCACAGCCTGAAAACATGTCAGAGGAGATTGCTTTTATCAGCGTAGACATATTTATTGCCAGTATTCATTGCACATTCTTTCTTCAGGCAAACAGGAAATGGGACGTGTTGTCTAAAAAACGTTAATCTAGCAGAGCGAGGGATCTCAAATCTGAGAATCTCTTTCAGAATCTCTTTGCAATGTTTGAACTTTTACATGTTATTGGCTATAATTTTGTATCCTGGGCAAAAATTTGAAATGGATTTATTCGTCTTTGGTGTCTTTCTGGTGTAAGTAGGCACTGTTGTTAAAGTGAAAAACCTTGTGGTGGCTGGTAGTGCTCCCTCACATTGTGGTTTCCACTCACCATCTTCAAAAGAACACCCCAGGTCCTGTTCACATTTGGTCTTAATATTTAGTGGTTCAGTCTCTGTGAGAGTCCAAAATACTGTAATGTGCTCAAGAACAAAGTGCCTCAAATGTGTTTGACTCACTGCCATAATAGGCTGAGGCTCCACATCTGGCCTATAGAGGGTACTAGTACTCAAGGAGTGCAACTATGAATGTCTCCTGGGATTCATTCTCCTGTTCTTTGACAGCATGTTTGCATTCAGTCCGTTGGCAATGACAGTGATCAAAGTCCAGTTTCTGTCTGTAGTCATTTCTGGTAAAAAAAACAAAAAATGACCAAATGACGTCCAGGTTTTACTCATATTTCTTTTCATGGCGGATTTTAAAGCATTTGATTAAAATTATTCCATTTACCTATTTAAATTTACCAAGTGACTTTATTAACTTTTTACTACAGTTTTACTAAACTGAATAGGACACAGAGCAATGCTTGGTTTCCACCAGGAAAGTTGTTAAGAGTCATTGCTTTTCAGGAGTTAACAGACCAACATCCACCCAATAATACTGCATGCTGTGTGGCAGCTGTGCGTCATGTAGCTTCAGCTCTAACTGCGCAGTGCTTTAGACACACTGCTGCTGCTGGTGCCAGGAGAGAGATGGACTGTGGGGAAACGGTTTAGGCCTCAGTATTTAGTAAATATTAGACGATCAGCTGAAGAAAAGACATGTACAATATTAGCCTACTTCTTTTCAACTTTTTAAAACTTAATTAAGTGTAAATGACACTTCTAAGCTCCATCCAACCATTTTCTTCCACTAATCTGATTCAGGGTCACGAGGCAGGGCTGGAACCTATCCCACCTGTCATAGGCAGAGAGTAGGGTGCACCCTGGACAAGTCACCACTGTATCACAGGGCTAACTCAGAGATGCAACAGAACAAACCCCCACTGACTGCATGTGTACCTGCGTTTGACAGGAAATCAAAATACTTGGAGAGAATTCATGCAGACATGGGGAGAGCATGCAAACTCCACTCAGAAAGGGCCTACCCAGATATTGGATTTACAAATGGGACCATCTTGCTGTGAGACAACAGTGCTAACCATCGTGCTGCCTGTTACGGCCCTAGAAGGGCCTTCCTCTCCCAAAAATTTTAGGGCATGGGGGAAAGTAACACTGCCAAATTAGTATTAAAAGTAGGCTAATACAAACATTAGTAGATTAATAGTTGTAGCTAGTGCAGGGGTGGGCAACTCCTGTCCTGCAGGTTTTAGATATTAGCCTGGGTCAACAGACCTGAATCACATGATTAGTTTGTTACCAGGCCTCTGGAGAACTTCAGGACATGCTGAGGAGGTCATTTAGCCATTTGAATCAGCTGTGTTGGATCAAGGACATATCGAAAACCTGCAGGACACCGGCCCTCGAGGCCTGGAGTTGTCCATCCCTGAGCTAGTGTCTAAAAAACATAACTCAGCGTATGGTAACAATGGCAGGGCTCACAACCTAAAACCGCACAAAATACTTTGGACTTTGAACAGCAGAACCTCAGCTGTGCAGACTAATGAATAGCTAGTGGGATAAAACTGATACAGGGCAGCTCCGTATGGTATGCTTATTTCATGTTGAAACAATCCAGTGTCAATGTCTGTCTTCCTCTCAAAGTTCAAAGACAGGTGTGTTCGGGTAACTTTTGATTCTAAACTGGCCATAGTTGTTGTTGAGCATGCAAACGGTTCTCTTTGCGCTGGTTCTGGAATGGACTGATGTCCTGGATGTACCGCTTCTCTCTCCCTATGATAGCTGAATGAATTCCAGCTCCACCACAACCCTGAATTCCATGGATGGATGGATGGATGAATCGACGGATCGACAGTTGGTAGCTTAGGGGGTAGATCATATTACCTACTAACTGGAAGGTTGGTTGTTCGATCCTTGGCTTCTCCAGTCTGCATGTCAAAATATCCATGGGTAAGCTACTAAACCCCAAGTTGCTCTCCAATGTGTTTATCGAAGTGTGACTGTGTGTAAATGTGTGTCAATGTTAACTAGAAAGAGTTCAGGTGTAGAAAAAAGTGCTTGTATGAATGGCTGTGAATAGGTTTGAATGGGTGAATGAAGTATGTTGTATTAAACACTTCGAGTGCTCAAGTAGAAGAAAAGTCCATTTACCATGGAAGGACGGACGGATCGATGCAACTCATAACGTTCAGATCTCTGAAAAGACACGTCTATTTTGGAATACACATAACCGACCTATTCAAGCGGTTGTGTGTTGAGTAGCCTGAATAATTGAACAAGATTTTTGACCAGTTTGCTCTAGTTCCCACACACTGCTGAGTCGCATGTGAACACCTCAGATGAGCCTCTGTACCTTTTCACGTCCTTTCAAGCCACACTCTAACAAGTACGCTGAAGTGAAAAGGCTTATTAAGGAGAGGAACTATGGAGAGACGAGGCTCTTACTCTAAGTCAATACACTCTGATGATGCGGTACATGAAGGACACGCTGCAGTGGGCTTCTCTCCGTTATGTCTATTTGCATATGGCACAAAAAGGAGGATGATGGGAAGCTGAATGGAGAGAGCAGAAAGAAGTTTGCTTTGTCTGATCTACCTCTCTGCATAATTTCATGGCGGTGTCCTTGTTTTACACCGCACAAAGGAGCAATGAGGAGCGTGCCGCGATCCTCACCACCTGCACACATGCACCACCCATCTCTCTCTCTCCCGCTTCCTCTCCTTCCACCACCAGCTTATTCCTCACACCGAGTAAAGGGAACAACAAGTAGGGCAATAAGTGGCAGCCGTACTCCCACAGTGCAAACACTGGGTGTAATTAAGCTACGCCGAGAGATAGAAATGGGGAACAGAGGGAGGAGAGGAGGGCTGATGAGTTGCAGGAATACAGAGGGAATAAAAAATGAGGCAGCTCTTCTTTTCTTGCTTTTTTTCTTGCTTTTTTTTGGTCAGAACTTTGCCTGTCACTCCACCTAGCTCTGTGAATTTTCTTCTCCTTTTCAGCCCCCAACTGGCGTTCCTCGTCATCGCTTCAGCCCAGTCTCTCATTGTGCTTACAGATATGCAAAAGAAAGACAGTGACATGTCACATTGCAAGCTTACACACTTGTAATTATATGTTATAAGTCAATTAGGCCACCAGCATTGAGGTAATTACATCATCATCAGCTGACGGATGTGCTCAAAAGGCTGATCCGACAGAGGTCAACCGCAGCAGGGGATTCATTGATAAAGCAACCTGCTGGCTCTCTCTGACCTCGACACTGTGGTCTGCCTGCGATGGAGCTCGGTGGCAGCTATAACTAATGGTGAAGGTGGAGAGGGTTTTGGGGTAGGGGTTTCTAGGTTTCAGCTTAATTGTCAATGAGCTGTAGGTGCTGTGGGGTGACATAAAAGTGCCATTTGATGACATGGGGTGCTAACTCGCGGGACTTCCCCGAGGACTGCCCTCAGCTCAGGTAGTGGGCTTGATGAATGACTGCAGAGGTGTGTGCGTGCTCCCTGTTAAACAAAGCCGATGCATCATTCTGTCACATGCACAGACGCACACAACACACACACGCGTGCAATGAATGCTGTCATTAATATCTCTAATGAGGAGGAAACAGCAACAGACTCCTGCGTAACGCCTGTTGCAGTAAAACTCATCCAACGTACACGGCTAGTTTAGAGCAACCGCTTCACCTTATCGCACTTAAGATGTGGAAAGTGCATATTGTAAGTAAGTATTGTAGCTTTAAAAGTTGGTCGTCTAAGTTGCCACAGCTTTTAGCCCCTGAGGACATGACTGATTGTTGATTGAGTTTTCTTCTCATATCGGCGTCGGCAGCTCTGATGCTGCCTGCGTGAACCCCCATGTGCCACCGCGGGGCCGGAGGGGAAAACACAGACGAGTTCATATTTAATTAAAATACCCAGTGAGTGTGAGTTTGCCACAGTTGAATTGGGGTGATAACAAGCTGATATTGAAGGAAATTCTGTAGCTTTATGAAGCTGCGTCTGTTTTCTGGTGTGTTTAGGGAATTTGGGGGACTAACTGATTTAATGTTACAGTTTGGAAGTTTTACACATACATTATTCTGGTTGAGCGGTTGCTGTAATTTTTTATTTAACAAACTGGCAAAATGGTAATGACATGTTCTAGTAAATATTTTTAAAAGGGCCCTGTTGTGCTCATTTCCTGCTTCATATTTTTATTCTTGGACTCGACTAAAGTAGCTTTGCATTGAGTCATGATTGGAAAACAATCATTTGTCTCATACCGGGGCTTGGCGCAGCTATTCAGTTGATTTTCTGTTGGAACCAAGTCATTTTAGCTCCTTTCCCCTTCCCTTTAAGCCAGTTTTCTTCTGATTGGCTGCCCCTTGTAAACAGAAGGTTTGAACAGCTGGTGGGTTGGGCTTCTGCACTTAATACAGTCTTAATACAGGAACAAATAAGGAAAAAAACTCTGGAACTGAGCATGATAGTTTGGCATCCTCCATGCGACTAAGAAGAAATTGGTGGTTGCCCGTGAGATTGATTATTTTCATTTATTTATTCATATTGTTCTCGGTGACCAAATGCAAGTAGTTGTGGCTACGAGACCTAAGTGGTGACCTTGAGGTTGAGGGTGCAACACCCACAGGTGGCAACAACTTTTAATCGCAAGGTGATTGTTCACGTTTCTCGAGTTGGAGGCAACCTGTGTCTAAATATTTAGGATCCTAACCCAACTGACAGCAGTCTGAATCATTCTGCCCCTATGAGCTGAACAAGGGGACACAACTTATCTGGATGCCGACTCTTTGTATTCTTGTTGTATTCAGAGACATGTTAAAGCAGCAAGCATGCCAACCATTCTGCAGGTAACCTGGAACAACTACCTCAGTACTTCTAGAGGACTTTCTGAATTTCTGTTTCAAATCTGTGAGGTTCATGTGAATTTTAGGCATCAATAGATTTGGATTTTCACTGATATATCATGGTTAATCACTGTATCTACAAACTGATTCAATGATTTATCGTGGTTTTGACACATCAAAGTCACTATGAAGACAGCAGATGACAGCACGTGGGCACAGTCCCAATGACCATCTTTGATGCAACCCACTTAAAGGCAACACTATACAAGATAACAAGTGGTAATAGTTTTTTGTTGCACTATGGTACCCAACCACTGTTTTCTTTAGTGTCTAAGTAAGGACTCAGCAGTTACTGTCGCTGAAAGTTAAAATCTGATATTAAGAATCTCACTTGGACTACTTATATATAAGTAGTCGTTATATATATAATTTCAAGAAGTCACCTTGAAGTCCCACATTAACCTGATGGCGAGTCAATGCACTGAAATTCTGTTCTTAAACTAATTAAACTAACTGGTCTATGTTGTAAATGACAATAAAATACCTATTGTATTCTATTATTATTCAGACAAATAACACTAAATTGTCCTGGTACTGGGTCTTTGACCCAGTATTTCTTTGTTTTCGGACTTGTTTGTTGGAATATTCTATGTGATTCATAGTTTCATGGTTATATTTACGTTGTGTATAAAGTATGCTTTAGTTAGCCTTCAGTTCTTAGTCATCTTAGAGTTTTCAGTGTCTAGTCTTCCCCTGTGTTTAGGCAGCCTTGTTTTCATGTTTGTTTATCTCTTGTCTCAGTGTTTGCTGTCCCCGTTCCAGTCCCAGTGTCAAGCCTGTGTGTCTTAGTCTCTGTCTCCGTGGTTACCTTACTTTCTGTCTTAATTTGATAGTCTCTCATCTGATGTGTGTTGTGTCCAGTTTTGCTTCCCCTGTCTCATCAGTGGGATTAGTTTCAGCCGTGTCCCCACCTGTGGTCAGTTTCTTCATAATCCTCGGTGTAATTATGTCCTCAGTCTCCCTCTGCTCGTTGTCATGTTGTCAGCTCATGCTGTGTGGTTTTGTATTTTTCTGCGAGTTCCATTTTTTTCTTAGTAGTTTCCATGTTTTCTAGTTTCCGGTTCGTAGTACCTAGCTTCTCCCTTGCTAGAATTTTGTTTTTTGTATTTCCTTCGAGCCTCTAAGTTTGGTAATAAAGCTGCTTTTTAGTTAATTATCTTTGTCTCCAAGTGGTGCACCTGGGTCCTGCCAAACCTAAATAATTCAGTTTCTGCACTATGTAGCAGCTATCAGTGGTCCTGCATTTTATCAGATTTGTTTTATTTGCTTAAATGGAGAGGAAAAGTTAGCTAGTCAGCTTGTGAGGGAATATGAAAACGTGAGGGAATATGATTTGACATCTAATGTTGCTGTTTGTACAACGTCCAGTTAAAGTTTGAAATGATCTGTGCCAACACAGCTACAGGTGTCACCGCTCAGCTGTGTCTGCATCTTCCCGATGAGGCTGGATTGAACTTTTAGCACTTCAGTATTAGTTTTAGTAGTAGCTAGCTTCAATAAGCACAATTTTTTGCTGATAATTGTTTCACTTCTGAAGTTGCAATTCAGTCAATGTTGTCATCTTCCAAGCAACAGTTTTAAGTACACAGTACACTATAATCAGACTAAACTGTATAAACCAGAGCAGCAAACTTATAGCCTAATATAGCCTTTAATGCTGCACTCCTTCTTATGGATTAAAAGTTAATAACTTAAACATGATTTTTGGTATTTCTTTCCTGTAATTCATCTGCGGCCTCAGCAGAGGAGAGAACCAAGCTGCACAGCTCAGCTCTTTCTTCTTCTCTTTTTCTTTTTCTGTCTTTTCTCTCTCCTTTGCTTTCTGTCTCTCTTTGTATCGAGTCTAGATCTGCCCATGGTTCGCTGCCATTCTGCATCTCTGTCAAACTGGTGACATCATGCCCGAAGGAAATTGTTGGCCTTTGCTCCTAAAAATATTTCCCCCAGACTCAAAATGGGTCCAATTTCCTCTTGTAATTGCTTCATATTTTTTTCTAATCTGACTTTAAAACCGTTGCTAGCCCTGTTAATACAAACTCAGCTGTCATCTGAGGATTAAATAAGGCAGGGCGTATAACAGGAAGACTTAAAGAGGATTCAGCGGCATTTAGAAACAGGTGAATCTCTTCAAGCATTCACAGTTGCACCAGATTTAATTAGGAAGCCCCTCATTTGACAGCAAGCTTATACTTTTAATGTCACATTACCATTTCAGTCAAGATCACATTTGTGTGTGTGTGTGTTTTTTTTTTAAACTAAGTCAGTACCAGGGCTGAAGAAAGACTGAATTTTTGCATTGAGGGATTCGATTAGTTACAAATTCATCCCACAGTGTGACTACAAGCCCAAACATATATCCATAATGAAATATCCACAGGAAGATCACGGGCTTTCTAAAAGGGCACTCACAGTGATTCCCCTGCCAAAGCCTGTGCCAATGCAAATGCCAGTGTCAGTGCCAATGGCAATGTCAATGCAAAAGCCAATTCCCTGTTTAGATTTTTGTTTTCCTTTTTTTTGCAGAGAATACTTGTGGATCCACACCAAATTCCACTCAGTCCTTCGTCTGCCCATGCTTCACTTCACCAACAAGATCAGTGCAATTCAGCTCAGTAGTTTTGCTGACAAGATTGCACTTTGCAAGAAGTTGCTTATGAATCCTCTAAGGTCTAAGGCAGGGGTGGGGAACTCCGGACCTCAAGAGCCAGTGTCCTGCAGGTTTTAGATCTCACCCTGGGTCAACACACCTGAATCAAATGATTAGTTCATTACCAGGCCTCTGGGGAACTTCATGACATGTTGAGGAGGTAACTTAGCCATTTGGATGAAGGACACATCTAAAACCTGCAGGGCACTGGCCCTTGAGGCCTGGAGTTCCCCCACCCCCGGTCTAAGCTGTCATTGGTGATAACTCTAACTCAAACAAACAGAAAAACCCCCCAACACAAATATAAATGGAACACTTTTTAGTGCATGTCAGTGAAAATGGTTATGTTCTTTGTCCCTGATCGAGAAGACTTGAGAGAACAATTTAATAAAAAAAAAAAAGTTGCAAATTGTGATTGGCTAGGATTGGTGTCATTGCCAATCATTTAGACCTCAGAGGGTTAATGAGATAATTATTTAAGCCTTTCTTTTTTAGTAACATCCGTAACCTCTAAACAGAACATGCACAAACTAGTAAAGATTAGAAGTTAATGATTTGTTACAATAGTTTAAAAGAGACTATATTTATGCCTCCATTTCTCATTCAACCCACACAATCCAACAGTCTTTTGTTGTTGTAGAAGGTTTTAAACTGACTGATAAAAGACACTTAGCTATTGTTATATAGTAGTAAACGCACAGATACAATGTGGACATTAAGTAAATGCAGTTTTGAGCATAGTTTCTTTTAAAAAGAACAGCATTGTAGCTACCAAACTACTGACGCCTACATGTAGGAACATGAAGAAAGCACTACAAACAAACCCCAAACCAAGCAACTTCTGAAGGCTGCAATGTGACAGAAAAGTGATGAAAAAAAAATAACCTGGAGTTTTCCAACTAAGTGCAAATTCACCCGGTTTAATTAAACCCAAACATTACAGAACGAAGTCAAAGACGAAAGGAGCGCTTTGAACACGGGAGAGCGAAAGCAGTCTCGTCAAAAGATTTTGCTTTCATGTCAAAGGTGAAAGTTAAAAAAGCAAAAGGATGGGGGAAAGAGATCAGTGCTGTTCAGCGGGGAAATTTGGCAGGATGAAAATGAATATTTGATTTTTGTGCTCTTCCCGAGAACTGCGATAAATATTCAAGAGAGGGCAAAGCCTGGAGAGCTCCCCTTCACGAGATGAGACATCCAAAAGGCTGCATGTGTACACGCACACACACACACACACACACAAAGAATAGATAAAACTCAAAGCAGTGCACATATTTGGAAAATACAAAAACGATGTTCAAATCGGTGATTTCTGCTTTATTTCCGCTCAAATAAACAGAACTGTGAAATTGTGTGCATGCTGACATTAACATGAATGCATGCTAAAATAAATGCCTACACACACAGAAACACACACACTGACACACTTGCATCTCCTTACTGAGACAGAGAGGAACCTCAGTTTGTTCCTACCCATTTATGACAACACTTGAAAACATATCGTTTTCACTACTGGAACTGTTAAACCAAGCATTAGCAACACTTTTACATTTGCTGTATATAACATTGCTCACCAGCTACTGATTATTATTATTTTATACTGTCATGTAAAAAGGAGGTTTTCGCAGACTGTGAAAGAGTACTGTGAAAAACTAAATAGGCCCCATGATTCAAGAGCTTGTAGACCCTTTTCTCCACACTTTCCACTTACAGTTTAATATCTTGGACTCTCCACCTTTTCTGGACAAAATGAAGTCTGGACTTCTTTCATTTTCTTGAAGACGTTTCACCTCTCATCCGAGAAGCTTCTTCAGTTCTAAGAGCAACTGGTGGAGATTATCAAAGCTTCTCAAACAGCCACTTTATAAACATATGGCACAGCATAGAAGAGCTACCTCGACAGGACAACACCATCTGCATCTAAAGGACAGAGGTCACTCTTTCGAGGACATTAACGTTCACATTTTGGACAGAGAAGACAGATGTTTGAAAGAGGAGTGAAAGAAGCCATTTATGTCCACTGTGAACGACTGTCTTTGAATAGAGGCGGTGGTTTACGACACCAACTGTCTGCCATCTATAATCCAGTGTTGAGATCCCATCCCAGACGCCTTAACGCCTTATCACATGATAGGGTGGGGCTAGGTTTCACAATGAGCCCACCGAAACCTTGGCTGATGGTGACCTACACCTGTTTTCACACCTTGGCTTGTGTGATTAGGTAGAGGATCATAAGGGGGTTCATGACCCTCTTGGGGACACTCCCATAGGGCTTAAAATCTGGGACTCTCCACCAGTTGCTCTTAGAACTGAAGAAGCTTCTCGGATGAGCGGTGAAACTTAAAGAAGTCCAGATGCCTTTCTTTCCAAGCTGCTTAGACTACGATGACCTGGATGACCGAGAACCTTCACAGACAAGTTTCTTGGACGAGACATCAAACCTAAAGTTCAGTTTTCTTCCTTTTCTCAACCTCTCAAGAGTACCATGACCACACAGAAACTCATTATCTCCATTAAAGTAAGTCTGAGTTGTTGTTAGTCAAAATAGCACAAAGTTGGTGTCAATAGTCCTGACACAGATAAACAACTGCATATTGTCTGTGGTTGTTGTCTCAACTATAAGGCATTTACCACAACTGCTTGCTCCAGAAGTGAAGCTCAGATGACAAAATGTACTCAGTGTTAATCTCGTTAAAATGACATTAACGCCATAACCGCAGTAACACGGCAAATCTCCGTTAGCGTTAGAGTTAGCGCGGATCGTCCCGTTGGCGGGGCTGCATGGCGGGGCTGCATGGCGTCAATGCGTTAGTGCGGTTAGCTCGTTAGCTTGTTAGCGCCATCCAGCCCTACGCACGGGGCGATCCGCACTAACTCGCTAATAGAGATTTGCCATGATATGGTGTTAATGTCATTTTAATGAGATTAACGCTGACGGTGACAGCACTAGTACTAATGCATCAAAAGCAGCCATAACCATTTCACCCCAGGCCAGGAATATCAGCAAATACGTATATTGATAAGAAGTATTGGTATCAATGTTGTTATCAATAAAATGGTAACAACAACCATCCCCAGGGGAAGTTATCTATGACGTTCAGTCACTTACCGTAGCGGTCTCAGAGTTCTCAGCAGCCTCAGCACTCTGAGCATGCCCAGGATCTTGGTTTCAGATTGGGAAATGAGAGACACCAGGATGTCAATAACAGAAATCATGACGAGCATCCCGTCCAGAACGTTCCAGCTGCTCCTCAGGTACGCCTTGTCCCCGAAAAAAAAGCCCATAGACACGATCTGGACAGCAAAGAAGACCACAGTGTGTTAATATAAAGCAGAAAGCACTGAGTTTAGAGTGCCGAGTGCCAGTTTGGTTTCGATATTAGTTCAAATGAATTATTCACCATGAATATAAGTGGCTGACAAATGATACACGAATCAGTAATTTAATATCTATTTTTGTCACTGTGGCTGCAATTTGTTTATCAAGCCAGTGTTCTATTTATTAGGAGTCGGTGCTTAATGTCCCATACGCCCAGCTTATTGACTTAGTGAAGTGACTGTTTGTTTGGCAGTGAAGATCATAAAAGCTGCATGCGCTCCAAACTTCATTTCTATTTCCATAGGTTCCACTCATCATGTATTCTGCCGATGAAGCGATATGCATTCCAGAACATTATTCCCTGAGCTCAAACTGTTTTTGCATCACGCAATTTCACAATACTCCAACTGAAAAGATGAGAGGCGATAAGATCGTTTGTATAAGTCGATACTAATCAATATAGCGGACAATTAATTAGAAAAAAGGCTGCTACAGAGGCCTTTGTTTTTTATTTGGACTTGACAAGGCCATTGCAACACTTGACTCATTTCTTTTTTAGCTGTTCTCTTGTACATTTTCAGCTGTTATATGATAAAGTTTGACCTAAGCTTTAGTTCTCAAACACATGGCCTCGCATTTGACCCAAGAATACTTTGGCAGTCCTAAGAGTTCATGGTCGACTCAGTGGCTGCAAGGTGTTGATGTCCTGTTGCTGCGAATCAAGCCCAAATCATCACCCCTCCACCACCGTGCTTCAGAGCTGAAGCATTTGTGCCAATATTTGGTTTTTGCTACATATTATGGCCAGACAGTTCCACTTTGAACTTATCTGTTCAAAGCACATTGTTCCAGAAATCTTGTGGTTTGTTCAGCTGCAGTTTTGCTAAGCTGTGCTGCCATAGTCTTTTTAGAGTGAAGAGGCTTTCATCTAATAACCCTTCTAAACAAGCCATAATTTTTCAGTCTCCCATGAACTTTAACATTTAACTGAAGCATGTAGTGACTTTTTAGTTTTTAGGGTTTTTTTGCAGTTTCTCTGAGCATTGCACAACCTGACCTTGATATGAATTTACTGGGACATCTACCCCAGGAAGATTAGCAGCTGACTCAAATGATTTCCCCTTGTGAATAATGTTTCTCACGGTAGAATAATGGACTTCAAATTGTTTGGAAATTGCCTTATAACCCTTCCAAACAGACAAACCACACAGACCTAAGTCCTCCAGATGTGGAAACTGCCAAACAATGTGCAAACTTCTGGTTTTATGGAGATACTCACACTTGCTGATGATCAATTAGTCAAGAGCATTTGACTACGTGTCAGTTAGTCTGCCACTTACTTAATTCTGGCTGCTCTGCTCTGAATTCCTATGGAAGCAGTTACACTGCACTTACTTACTCACACACTGCTTCATTTTCATTAAATAAATAAATGCACAGTATATGAATATATAATATGTAGTATTTAAATACAGTCACTGAAAAATTATAGATGAAAAATTCAGTTGGATTTCATGTAACTGCTAACAGCTCAGTCACCTGAAGGTGACATGGGACATCAACTACACACTGAACTTCTGTCAGAAGTCAACAGGGGTAAAAATACAATGTGTAATATTTAACAATGCAATCTATTTTTAATATGAAAGGCTTCCACTCAGTGTTCAGCTGTTTTTAAAAAATAAAATAAAATAAAAACTCCCTCCAAAATGGGGCAATAGACTTATTATGGTATTATAATTGAAACAGGAGGTAAAAGAGTAGATTTATAGTTGGTTTGTTTTTTAAGCTAGGATGTTAGATTAGATTTTTAATTTCCTTTTCAAAATGCTCAACGTTTAAAAATGCTAACATCTTTCATGCTAACCATTCGCCGCTGTTACATTTTTGCATCACACATACATTACCTGAGCATTAGATGATAGAACCAGTGCTCTGTGTGTGCGTATTTGTGTGCAAGCCCAACGTTTGTGAGTCGCCGGGACCAAAAATAGAGAAAGAGGCTTTGAATGAGTGACACCGATGAACTTTCCTCCCCTCTGCCTCCGCGAGCTCCTGCCCACGCCGCCAAGGACCTCCATTCAAAGCTGGGCCATTTGAATACTGGCGAGACAATCCTCCTCTTAGCATTATGAAACTGCCCTCAGAAGGTGTGCATTCACTGTCTGTTCACCTCTCTCGTTCTCACCCTCCCCTCCCTCCCCCTCCATATGCCCACTCTGTTTTCTTTTCTATTATGGAATCGTTACACTACATGCAGGTATCAGGCAGACTCTGTTATCGCTACAGGTTTGTGTCTTGGTGGTTTTGGGAGTGCACTTTGGGTTTCTTCCTCTCATGCAAAAATCTTTGTTTTGTTTGCAAACACCAGGGTGTCATATCATCTTTCATTTAAACTTCAGAGCAAAGTCGAGCAAAGTCGAGGTCTCGATGCGAGGCAACCAGTGTTTTCACGACACCAAAATAACATGACCTACCAAATATTTTGAGGCACGAGAGCTGATATCAACTAAGTGAATAAAAACAGGAGTCAGGGATGACTTCATGGGAGAATGAACAGCAGATATTTGAGTCTTTAAAAGGGTAAAAGTAAGTATGCAGCATCCTCTCACACAGTGGCTAAAATGAGCAAAGCCTTTCACAAACTTTGCACCGGGGTTTAAAAGGTATTGTGGCCTGCACCCTCAACAACATCTTTCTTTTTTTCCACTAATGCACACTGTAAAAAAAAAAAAAAAGTAATATAAAGTATTGTACTGTGTATTTTACAGTTTTGTACTGTTTTTCTAGAATATCATTAAATTTACATAAATAGACTGATTTCACATTTCAAATGTGAAATAACATAAAATCACTGTAAATGTAATAAAACATAATTTTCTTGTTTTTTAAATATATTTGTCTGTACATATGCATGTTTAGATCGTTAAAATACATTCACAAATGTATCATAATTTCACAAATATCTGTTCGTTATTTGAAAGATTGAACTGTTAAATTCAAATGTAATACTATGGAAAAATATATAAAATGATTCTTATAAACTTTTTTTACATCAAATATTTAGGGCTCAAGAGTTGGCAGTTCGTCTTGTAATCAGAAGGTTGCCGGTTCGAGCCCCGGCTCGTTGTGTCCTTGGGCACGACACTTCACCTACCACCTACTGGTGATGGCCAGAGGGGCCGATGGCGCGATATGGCAGCCTCGCTTCTGTCAGTCTGCCCCAGCCCAGCTGTGGTTACAACTGTAGCTTGCCTCCACCAGTGAGTGAATGAATAGTGGAATTGTAAAGCGCTTTGAGGGTCTCGAAAAGCGCTCTATAAATGCAATCCATTATTATGTGTGTGTGAATGGGTGGATGTCTGGATATGTAAAGCGCTTTGGGGTCCTTAGGGACTAGTAAAGCGCTATATAAATACAGGCCATTTACCATATTTATTTACCATTATTATTTAAACCAACTGTTAACTGTATATTTCTGTACATTTAAGTATTATTATTCATATTGCCGCATTCATTGACCTTGTTTATAGGTAATATCATTGTTTAATCACATTAAAATGTTCCTAATTTAATGTTTAAAAGCACTTGAAAAAGGAAAAATCCCATGTAAAATTAGGGCAACAAACTGTATTGTTATTACTGAAAATAACCGTATTTTCATGAGAAAGTTATTTTCTGGTATTATTTTGGCGCCCCAGCTGCCGGAATATTACTGTTTTTTTAGGATTTTTTTTTAACAGTGCAAGGTGTCAGTGGAAATTCAGCGTGACTCACCTTTACAGTCATTTCAGCCACAAAGATTGATGTGAAGATGTAGTTGGACACTGTCAGGAAAACCCGCTCCTGCCAAACAAAAGGGGAAAGGAAAGAAGAGAGAGAGGCTTCGATGAGCGGAGGTAGTTCTCATGAAATGTTCTGAGCACCTTTTTTTTTTACTCAGTTTGTTGTTTGCTTCTAAGCTGACTAGTGTACAGCTGAATAATGCATGAGAGAGCTGCTTTCCACATACACTATCTGAAAACATGTTTGTACAAACACCCCTATTGTGCGCTCTCTAATGATAGCTGGCAGGCAATTATAAGGTTTACTTTGTATTAAAACAACATGAAATATTGAAACAAGGGATCTGATTTGGTATTTATGCTCACAACCTTATAAGAGCGGAAAAAAATGTACTCAAATATCTCATAAATCCCTGAGGGGTAAAATTTAAGACAATAAATGAGATCAAATAAAAGAAAAAAGGAATTTTTGTTTTTTAAAACAATGCAATGATAGAAAAACTCTTAAACTCCCTGAATAAACAGAGCTACACTGGGAACAAGTGGAATAATAACAACAGTACACTTTAAAAATTTGTTCTTTTAAATACAGTTGAATGCTGAAAGCACTGGTGCCTTCGAGGAGTCTCTAATATGTATGAAAAGGTAAATAGCACAGTAATGGTTATTTCAGTTATTTTGTGTTGGTGTACATTACTGTGCAAAAGTTTTGAGTCATCATTCATTTCTTTATTATTCTGTTTCCAAGGAACCTGACGTTCTTAATTTCTTTTATAAAGAGTCTTGAATAGTAGTTCTCCAGGCTTTCTGAAGGTCTTTCAAAGTTTTCTTTGGACATTGGCTGCTTTTTCACTCAGTTTTAGTCGGGTCCTTTTACATGGTCATTTTCAATTATGTTTTGTTTTATTGTGTTTATTGTGTTTTCTATTGTGTTTTCTTTGCAAACTCCTTTGACTACGATGACCTGGATGACTGAGAACCTTCACAGACATTTTATTGTGTTTGTTTGTCAAGCCACTTAAACTGACCTATGAATCATTCAACCATAAAAACGACACCTAACTCAAGGGACGAACCAATGTTATGTCAACTTAGCAAAACACTTCAGGTAGGGCTGCTCAATTAATCGAATTTTAATCTAGATTACGATCTGGGCTTTCAACGATCATTAAAAATGACGGAGCCGATTATTAGCACCTCCCTCGTGCTTTACTCTCGCGCTGCTCCGTGTGGCAAATCGAGCGTACCTCTCTGCGTTTCGAACACGCGTCACAACAATTAAGAGGACCCGAGGGAAGCTCGGAAAGCTTGGAAAGCTAAGCAGAAGTTATTTGTAGAGGAGAGGATAATGGCTGCTGAAGAAAGAATGCCGTTGGTTGAAAAGAGAGGTGAAACGACTTCAGTGGTGTGGAAACATTATGGGTTCGCGGAGTCAGACGTGGATCAAATATTGTGCAGTATTTTCAAGTTCACTAAACATGGATGTTTACATTTTTCATTTATTTTTTATATTGCAAACATTTCCACTGTAATCAGTATTTGCACACTATTTTATATTATTTTTTGACAATCTTTAAAGCCATTATTCAATACATTGTTATTGTTAAATAAATATCATCAAATAATCGAGATCTCAATTTCAGTGAAAATAATCGTGATTATCATTTTTGCCATAATTGAGCAGCCCTAACTTCAGGCACTTTGTACCTAAGAGCCTGTCACAAGAAAACATCATTTAGTCCAATTTCTTTTATTGAATCTATGAAAAATGGCAGAGATAACACAATGTGACAGACATCAAATAGTACATCTGCACCATCATTGTGATTCCCAAAGAGCTATCAGCCAAACCTTGTGATATCTTGGCATGCTGTGCAGTGTGTCCTGCAGGAAGTGGAAGGCCTAAAACCATATCTAAAGTAGATGAACAGTATCTGAAAGTCATGTCCTTGAGGAAAAGGAAAAACAAAATCCAGCAAAGATTTGACACAGGACCTGAAAGATGCATCTGGTATTTCAGGTGATCCATCTACTATTCATCTACTTGCTATCAAGCAGCCGCTGGGGGATGAACAATGGAACAAGTGGCAGGCAATACAAAGAAGAGCTTTGAATGGCTTCCAAGAACCCTGGAGAACTATTCCTGAAGACTACATGAAGGAGCTGCAGGAAGGAGCACTTTCACAGATCATTCATCCCAACAGCAGTCGGACTCTATAACTCCTCAGTCACGATGTCATAAGTCACAGGACAGTGTGGACATCCACGGTCACCACTTCATACATAATGCACCTTCTATGTGTATGGACGTGTGCAGGTATATGTGTATGCATATGTATACATATGTGTGTACATGTGTGTGTGCGTGTACATGTCTATACTTATAGATATCTAATACTTGCATAGGAATAGTAGAATAGTTACATTTATGTCTTGCATATTTACACAACCATATCCATAATCAAATACTGTGTATGCTACCGTTGTATATAGTGTATTATCTTAATTATTTTATATTTGTTTTTTGGTTTTTTTGTATTTTCCTTCTGCTATCTGCACCTGAGCTGAGGTAATGCAAAAATTTCCCCACCGTGGGATCAATAAAGTCGTATCTTATCTTAACTTATCTCATCTTATTACTAGAAAGCTTGTGGCTCTGGCTTTCAAGTTCATTATAACAAACTTAGTTTGTTGCCTTGTATTCTGTAATCCATGTATAAGTCGCTCCACCTGTTGCCCATTGTCCTAACAAAATGCAAAGAAATGAAGCTCATGACTTTTGCTCAATACTGCAATTTCTAGTTTTTGGGACAACACTAAACACAAGCCAGCAGTGTGGCTCCACTATGATCTAGACTCCTGTAGTCATTGGTGTTTATTAGAAGGACGATGCTTTTTACTGTCACGATGCAATGAAAGGTGGAATTTTGAGAATAAACTACTATCATGTTAAAAAACCGAATTATTGGTTCTAAAAACACAGTCATATATTACAATAATAAACTGTTTCTAGCGATTTCACTACGAACAGTATTATACTGCAAAGCATATTTTCAGTATAGTATACATTATACTGCACACTGTAAAATCACAGCTTTTAACTGCTGACAAATCACACTGTCAGTACTTCACTGTAAGTTAACTGTGAAATTTCTCACAGTGAAACACTCTGCTTGTGTTGAGAAACAACAATTACAGGCTGAAATTGGCACTTCACCAATTAAACAAGCATGTTGCATCAGATGCTTTATTTTTTCATGAGAAAGAGTCATTTTCAAAAACAAGCACCATTAATTAGTTGTGTGTATGCACACAATACAAAACCATATCTCCATCTATACACAGTCATATCATTGCACTCCCATGCTCCCCTGTTGCCTGAAGCAGTATCCCTAAGTAGTTTAGTGTGTACGCACGCAGGAGAGGATGGGAGCCTATTTACTGAGCTAAACAAGGACTGAGGAGAGAAAACAAGCACGAAGAAGATCCTTTCACTGAGTGCTTGTTTACCCTGCATCCCCTCTGTCTGAGGAGACACGACCCTGTCCTGCCACTGAATGTACATGTGTGCGTGTGAGCGTGTGTGGGTTTAGGTGGCTCTCTTTCCCACGGCCTCCAACTACCATCACACATACTGAGTGGAACGCAAAGTCATGCACACACGTATAAACAGAGATGGCAGTCCTGTGGCGATTTTTCTGAAGTCTCTGGGAATGTCAGGCATGACATCACTGGGAATGCTGTCGTAGCGATGGTTTATAAATTCCAGCCTTGACATTAGCCATTCCTGTTCTCTGTAAACAAGTGTTCATACTTCCATTCATTACAAAGCAACAGAAATTTTGATGTTAAATTTTAAACTGTGCGCCTGAATAAAACACAAAGTCACTAACTAAGACTAACGCTGCAAAAAGTGCAATTTGTTCTAAGTCTAATGTTCAGTTCACTTTTATTTATATAACGTCAAATCAGAGCTACAGTCGCCTAAAGGCTCCTTGTATTGTAAGGTAAAGACCCAACAATAATACAGGGAAAATCCCAACAATCACACAAACCTTATGAACATGCACTTGGCGACAGTGGGAAGGAAAAACTTCCTTTTAACAGGAAGAAACTTTACATAATATATCTCACTTACCCAAGCACTTTTTTTAATGTCTAAGTGCTTTTGTCTAAGGGGGTTTTCACAGTTGCTGTGTTTAGTTTGTTTAAATCAAACTCTGGTTCGTTTTTTCCTCTTGTTGCGGTTCATTTGTGCAGATGTGAACACAGTAATCACGCTCAGGTGCGGACCAAAAATAACAAACTGGAGGTGGGCACGGTATGTTTTCAAATGAACTCCATAGCAGTTCGTTCATGGTGTAAACAGGTGACCCGACCCCGATCCGAACCAACTACCAGGTGTAGTTTACCAGTGTGAGCTAAAAAAATGTCCCATAGCCATGGATACTGTGTGTTCTGGGATGCAGCAAGTTAGTATAAATGTGCAAAGGTCTATACAGGCTGGCAACGAGCTGTGGAATGAATTTAAATTCTCTCAAGTAGTCCAGAACATAACACCTTCTTCCTGTATTTACTTTTGTTGATCCGCCTCAGACACATCAGCCAATAAGGAAGCTGAACATTCTCAGGTGGCTTGTAGTGACACATTTTGGCTCGCTTAGAGTTCACTTGGATTTTCCTCTGTGTGAAAACAAACCAAATCACGGGAAAAAGTTAAAGTTTACAAACTCATCAACTGATTTGGGCCAGAGTAAACGAGCTACAGGTGTGAAAACGCCATAACATTCACACACATTCACACTCCAATGAATACATGAGAAGTGTCTGTCCAGATTGGCCAGATGTGTCTAGCCAATAAGCGGGCTGAATGAAAAGAAACCAAACCACAGAAAACTTCATAAAGTCGTTCACTATTCTGGACCACAGTAAGTGAACTATAGGTGTTTAATGCCCTAAACCTACATTTTTTAAGAACCCTGTAGAAGAAGAAAGAGCCTACATTTTGTAACTTTTAGTAATAAATGCAGGTTGCTGGCCACTGTAGATACCAGAAATACAATGGTAATACATTTGTGACTGCCAGAGGTGAATTAAATTAGCTAATAAAGCTTGCTTTTGTTAGATACTTTCACTGAGTTAACTTTATTATTTAACTAATATTGGGCTGCCTTTTAAGTGTTGCAGAGAGTTAATTGTTCTGATGCATGCTCAATCACTGAGAAAAGGAAATCCCAGAAAGTTGATTCCGTTCATCAGGATTTCGTGTTTTCAGTGGGAGAAAAGATTTCGTCATTCATTCCAGGGACTTCTTCGGTCTGAAGAAGAGACAGCTAAATGTAGTTGGGCATGTAATTACATCACAAATACCTATGAAATACCTATATGCACATCTTGCTAGTCGTATCAATCATGCAATTGCTGTAATGCCACCCAACGCCAACTTCTCAGAGTTCACGCTGATTTTATCACACAGGCCTGGCAACAAGGTTTAATAGTTAAAATATTGCATTAAGTTAGTATAACACCTTAGATTGAAGAAGAAAGAATGGGACGAGCAGATATGATGCAATCTAAGGTCATATTTAGCATAGGTTTTAATATGTCTACAATCAAAGTTTGCTGAATGAAAATGTAATCTATGGTTGAAAAGCAAGTCATGTACATACTCTCAAACATGATGTACATTTAATGTTTGACAGTACCTGTAAACACAGGAGCTCTACCAGGCAAGCAGAGGTAATACTCCATTAGCAGCTATTTAAGCTAGCATGAAACAATTATGTAAACTTTCCACTTTTTTCATAATGTATTTGAGCCAAGCTGAAACAAATATAGCAGGCTAAATAAAGGCGATATACAGGCAGGCTAAATATAGTGTACTAGCTGCAATACTGCAATTACCCAGTGTCATTTTAGCTAGCTAAATGGCAAAAACAAAGATGAGTCATCTTTCATTTCATTTGATCATCAAAAATGATGAGGCAATACAGTTTTCTCTATTTATGTCCTCTGGGTCTCTTTCTCTACATCTCAGATATATTTTTAGCCTAAGGCAGGACAGTGACAGGAATCCGGGCACCCTCAATAGGAGTAAAGCACCACCCTGTTGCTTCTTAACCTTCATCTTGGTGGTGGTGGTGCTGTTATTCGCAGTTCAACACCTGGAATCTTGTTTGTCTGACCACAAGTCTGGTCGCCCCAGGAATCAGACCCAGTTTGAAGTAATGCTAAATATAGTGGCAAAAGCCAGCTATGACCTCGAGGTACTTTGCTTAGCCATATGCCAGTAAAAGCAAAACCCATTACTAAACACTTTCACTGGAAGCCCTTTAGAGGTTCAGTGCCTTTCTTTTCTTTAAAGGAACTCAGTATTATTAGTTATATAATGAACACCATGTAGTCATGCACATAAAAAAAATAAATCTTTCATCACATCCTGTGTATAGCACCACTTCTATCTTAATTCTGTATTTCTTAAAGGTTTTTGTGGCTGCAGTGTTCATTAAACATACAGCCCAGGGAATATGAGAAGTGTCACAAAGGTGGTATTGTCATAGTTTTAAATAAACAGACAAATTAATTCAGGCTACATTTTGCATATACTTCACAGTGATTAACTGTTTATAGCCATTTTCACCTGTTTATACTGTAAAGCACTAGATATGTATTTTCCCAGCAACATACTGTTGTTGTACTTTTCAGAGGAGCTGCTGTAAAATCAGCTGGTAAAAGTGCTGAAACACAATGTGGATCAATCTGCCTGTGCTGAGAAACAGCAACCAAAGACGGAAACTGGCATTTCTCTTTGTGTCTAGCGGCACTTCTATGGTCTGGAGAGGATGACGCGGCCCCTGAAAACTTCGATGGATCGTATATTATCCTGCTCACGCTGATATAATTCAGTTTAGAGCTTTAGACAGTGATGCATTGTCCCCTAGCTCAATTAGAAATAATAAATCATAATAGGTGCTATAATCATCCTCAATCATTTCCACTGAGCTACAGGACGACAGTATCCAGGCAACCCACAGCACCAAACCAAAACAGTAATGGACCGCAAGCCAAATGCAACGCGAGTGACATAACTTCCAGGACAATAAACTAATTATGTAGCGTGCATTCCACGCTAAAATGTTGTGACTGAGACGCTTTATCTCTGACATTTCTATTTAAAGTAAATTACATGTGTTGTGTCAAGTTGGCGCAGTGGGGTGATGTAGAGCAGGTACTTTCAAAGAGTAGCAGCGCAGTGATAAATTATACATGTTTGGATGTTATAAGCCGGCCAAACTACAATCAGGCGGTGGAAATCGATTCACAATCGGCTTCATTAATTCAAAACAACCCGCAAAGACAAACAAATGGCATCATGCAATGACCACCCGGGCAAATGAGGTCTGTAGCAGTAAGCATCGCAGCTCGCAACTGTAATGACTGCTCATTCTCTTGTTTGAGGCTGCTTGCTGTGTCATACATTTCCATCTCATTTCAATAACAACCTCTGGGTGCAGGCCGGACACGGCGGCCACGGCAGGAAGCTGGCGAAATATATGTGCATCTGAAAATACTGCTCTCTGATGTGAATACTAGAGCGGCTGCTGCGCTGGATTTCGCAGACGTGAGAGGGGAGAAATCAATGCCTGTGTATGTGTGCGCGTTCCTTCTGCCCTGATGAGAACGGGTGGCCTGTGGAGGCAGCCTCCATTTGTTAAACATCTCCTTTCCTGGACATTAGCCACGTACGCCAGCCCACGGATAATTGAATCAATTACGACAGCGCTGTCTCCTCCGTGTTTCAGTCGCAAAACAAGCAGAACGCCACGTTCCAGCGAGACCGAACTGCAATTAGGCCGGTCCGTGGAACACCTCGCCCAGCGAAGGAAAAAAAAAGAAAAAAAATCAAACAGTGATAATTATTGTGTTTATGCATGGAACGTCTGGGCTGGGTTCTGCTATTATTGCTGGAAGGGACACAGAGTTAGGTGTGTGTTTGTGTTGCTGCAAGGCATCCAGCCAGTCCTCTGTTTGAAGGGAATGGCGCATTAGCGAAAGAGGTGATGGTGTTGATGTAGTGCAGTAGGTACAGGGGTATAGCACAGATTACCCAAAGCTGCCGGCTTGCAGTCAAACAGGAGTGGTTCCCTGTTAACACTATGCTCCACTCCATTTCTCTGCACAGAGCAAACTACACACCTGATTCTTTCCAGGCGTTTGTGTTTGTCTGAGCAGAGGTTGGACTTCCCTTTTGTCTCTTTTTCTCTACCTACCTACCTGACATGTTGTGACACTTACAGCACTTTTGGAGTCGATTCGAGGCCTCTCCATGGCGATGGTGATGCAGTTGAGGAAGATGATGACCAGCACAATGTGGTCAAACATCTTGTGGGTGATGATCTTATTGCACAGGATCCTGAATCTGACAAATAAAAGGCAAAAAGCAAAATAAGCTCGTGTAACATAAAGTGTCCTATTTCCCTTAACAGGAAATTTCCTCCAATCCATCCACACTACAGCCACAGTATAGCCATTGTTCACTGTCACATGACTGCCTTAAACACTATCTTAAGGCAGTGTCTGCTTCCTTTCTCCTCTGAGCCTCCAAACGAGCACAGTGCTTTGGAGGTAGATGAACAGGCTATATCTAACTGTGGACACACGGCAATCAAACGATGATGATACTGGAGACGGTTTTGGGCTAGAGGGAAAGCATCGCCATAAATACTTGTAGTGGCAGCAACACATGTTTTTATACTGAGGTAGCAGAAGAAGAAGAATTTACCTGCTCCTGTGTGTGTGTTGTGGACAACTGATATACACATAAATGAATTAGCTGCCACAAAACAAGGCTACTTACAAGACTTTGGGCCTCGTTTTTATATCCAAAATCGAGTCAGAGTCAGAAATCAGGAGTTAATTAAGCATTAAAAAAATGATTTTTAATTACCAGTAGTGTTAATTTAGACTAGCTGAGACATAACGATTAGAACAATAATACATTTAATAATAGTAATAATAAATAATATAGTTTAAAAAATGTATAAGCATTACAACAATACTTACAACAAAACATGACAAACGCAGCAACTTAAGCAACCAGGCATGGCTGCTCTTTCAACTATATCAGCAACTGGAATTACAGCAACATCTGCAACTAACCAACCTGTACTGCAATTAGAGCCAAACATAACAACTCACACTGCAGTCCCAAAAACTTAACTGGTGACTGCAACTGCAACAAAACCTGTACAAAAAAACCCAAATATGGCAACACCTTTAAATACTGAAGCAATTCAATTTACATTATTACCTGCAACCAACAATACCAACTATGAAACTAACCACCAGCTGGAATTACTGTAATGGAAACTCAAACTGTGCAAGGGAAAAAAAGTGCTAAAATTACAGCAACACCTTGAACCAAACAGAACATCTCATGGAAAAAAAATCATCCACTGCAACTTCGGCAACACATGCAACAAAAGATGGCAATCCAAGAAACTTAACCAGCTACCGGAACTACAGCAAAATCTTTAACAGTATGCTGCAAATCCTGCAAATACAAATCAATCAACAGTAAACCAGCTGCAGAAATTACAGCAACACCAGTAACTAATCACAGCGACTAATCAAAGTAAATCAGTTACTAAAATTACAGCAACACCTCCTGCAACTAAACTACCAATACAAAACAAAAAATATAGCAGTACCTGCAACCTACAACACCAACTGTGCAACTACACCAGCTGCTGCAATTACAGCGGCACCTTTAACCAAACACCGTGGATCATGGATGTAAATCAGTTCCTACAACTATGGCAACAACTGCACCAAAACATGGCTAATCTTGCAACTAAGATATCTATTGCAACTGCAGTGGCACATGAAAACACAGCAGCCTCAACAACTTAAACAGGTACTATAAATACAGTACCCATCACAGAGGATAGCTGCCCCTCTCTGAGCTTGGTTCTGCTGGAGGTTTCTTCCTGTTAAAAGGGAGTTTTTTCTTCCCACTATTGCTAAATGCTTGCTCAAAGGGGGTTAATGAAATTGTTGGGGTTTTGTCTGTATTTACTGTACAATATAAAGCGCCTTATGGAGATTGCTGATGTGATTTGGCGCTATATAAATAAAATTTAAAATTTGAAAAAACACATCGACCTCTGGAACAAACCAGCAACTAAATCAGCCACTTTGGTTACAGAAACAGCATTCAGTAAATAAGCAAAGACTGCAGCTTCATACGTTAGCTATTACAGATACATGAAAGTGCATGTAGTGTTTTTATTGTAGTCGGCTGGACTTTGATTTTATTTGATAGCTGAGCTGATGAGATTTTGGATCATTGAATTTGTAACAGTGTCACATTTTACAAGCGCTTCAAGTGTGTTTTGTCTGGGAAACCCTCAGATGTACAAACACTGGAGCAAAATGTGCAGTGTTTCCTCTGAACTGCAGTGGCGTGGACGTTTTAAAGCGCCACGAAATGGAACTGCTCATGCTCAGTGGAGGCGTGTTCTATAAAACCTGGAATAATACTACATGCCGCAGAAGGGCATTCATAAGAAATGAACAATCTCATTTAATTTAAGAGTGCTTGTCTCGCGTACAGTAACTCTGTAATGAAGCGCTGTAGATTTAGGAGTCATTAATTATGCCTTGCTTTCATTACACAACATGAAAAGGTTCTCGTGGCTTTTGGTTTGTGACAGCAGGAAGAAAGAGGAAACGCTTGTTATGTATGGCAGCAGGGATTAAACTGTGCATCAAATCCACTTTGATGCCTCGTATCAGCAGAAGTGTACAGCAGGGGACAATATTGTGAGGCTCAGATCTGGATTTCAGGCTCTGTTTGGCAATACAAGCATCACTGTGTCGACACTTGCTGCATTTGTGTGGCATGTGTGTATGCGAGTGTGCTATTCATTGTCGTACAGGCTGTGGTATTTCATATCTGTGTGCAAGAGGCTTAATGATAAAGAGTTTGTGTGTTTTCCTAAAGTGGCGTAGCAGCTCCTCCTCTGATGTTAGAAGAGCTCATTCTCTGGATGTGAACTTTCACGTCAAAGTCGAATAATCTCCTCTTCTTCAAAATGCACACTAAAAATGGGGGAAAAAAACGAAAAAAAGCTACCACTACAAGATGAAGTGGAAAATGCTTCGAAACACTCGCTGACAACTTGATGTTTCTATGACAGGATTTCAACGCGAGCTTGAAGCTTTGCCCTGAGATGATATTTACTGACCTTTTGAGTTTTCTAGCATCAAAACTTGTAAATGACAGCTGACATCATTGACTTATTCATTGCAGTTAGTTTTAGCTTTTCAAATGTCACAAAGAGCGTCTGAAAACTCGTCTCTTGTATAAAGCTGTCACACAGTGGAAATTTGTATTTATCTTGTATATTGTTTTTATTCTGATTTTTAGTGGTTATTTATGAGTGTCATTTTATTTGCATGGTTTTATTCTATTTCTATTGCATGCTTTTTAGTGTTTTATGTGACATGGTTTTTATCCACTGTGGACTGGCTGCACATGGGACAAATTAGCTGATGGGGACCACCTGCTGAGGCATGGGTGTGTCCAGAGGTGGCCTATCAGCTGTGTAAAGACCTTTTAAAAGCAGGCTAGCTGAGCGCTGAAGAAAGGAGGCCCAGAGTGGAAGAGGAATGCTAGATGGCCAGCGTGACACGACGTCCCAGTTGGACAGTGTGAAGGGCGACAGTGGGAGACGCTGCCTGTCATCGACCGCCGGGCAGAGGTGTACCTCTGCCGGCATATGTGAGTAACGCTTTTCCCACTGTCGTATGCTGGGTGCAGCTGAGCTGGGAAAGGGTTGCCATGGCTATGAGCCAGGGTCTCTTCCGGGACGTGTTTTCTGGCCCCTATTTGTGTATTTGCAGGTTGCTGACACGAGGGGATCCATGGTGGCATTGCGTGGAGGATTCCAGTGTGAAATGGAAGCCGGGCTGGGATGTGGGCGGCCCAGTGAGAGGACAAGAGGGGAATAGGAGGCTCCTCCCCGTCGGCCTAATACAGGGCAAGCATGGAACCAACTCATGCAAAGGAGTTTCTGGCCCGCTGGTGGACCCGTAATGCATCCATGGTTGTGGGACATGACATCAGGGAATTTTAGTAAATGTAGAAAATTGTATTTTTACTAGTTTTAGCTGTCAATAACATTTTTCCCATGTATGTTTTCAAGGGTGTTTTTATTTGTGATCCCTGGCCTAGAAATAAACTGTTTCTGATGAGACCTGCTTCATCTCTGTGCCCTGGGTATCTGACTTGCTTGCTCCCCCTTGTATTTTAAAGAATCTTTCATTTTAGCGTGGCGCGCCTGCTTTAGTGTCGCCCGTGTTACAAAGCTTTGAAAGTCCTTTTCTTGAATCCCCTGAAACTGTTGATGGTTATGTAGAGTGGCCACCACTGTTAATTAGAATCTGCAATAAATAAAGGTTAACAGGACTTATTACTCCAACTTGTGGTACAAATTGGTCTTCAGCTTCAGCTTCAGTTGATATCTCGTCAAAACAGTAAATACAGTCAAGTGCAGCCTGTGTTTGAGTAGTTTGCCGAACCATCTAGCACTGATAACCTGAAGTAACCTTTATATGTATGACATTAACAGCCTGTCATGTCATTGTGGAAGGATTCTTCTTTACAGCATTGCTTCATTTCACTTTTCTTCTTTGCAGGCATTTGTGCATTTATACCCTTAAGATCCTGCCACAGTATTTCAATGAGTTTGACATCTGGACTTTGACTGGGCTGCTTTTGGTCCATTTGTGACTATTGTCCTGTTGCGTGACCTGATTTCAGACAAGCTATAGCTGTCAGAACAATGACCTCACATTTCACTCTGGAATGCTTTGCTACTCAGAGCAGTTCATGGTTCACTCAATGACTACAAGGCATCCAGGTCCCATGTATGCAAAGCAAGCCGAAATCATCACCCCTCCACCACCGTGCTTGACACTCATTCGGTGTTCAATTAGTTTGTGCATTATGACCAAACATCCCCACTTTGGTCTCATCTGTCCAAAGGACATTGTTCCAGACATCTTCAGATATATAAGAGGCTTTCAGGTGATAATCCTTCCAAACAACCTTTAAGCTTTAGAGGAAAATCTATGTCATAACTTACAATAAAAACCAGAAACCCCTCTTAACCCTATGCCGAAACCGTCCACGTCACCTGATGCGCACCTCCCAAGAAATGTAGCGGGTCGACGCAGCCTAAAGCAACTGGCATGAAAGTTTACAGCGCAGGGTTAAGAAGGGGTTTCTGGTTACGTCATATGTTACGACATAGATTTCCTGCTGCACCATAATTTGGGCATTTCCTAAGCAGCACGTGACTGCTACTTAACTTCTTAATTTCTGTGGAAAGAGAAAGGGCTTCCTTAGTTTCTCCCTGTGAAAACCTTCTTTTTCACATGACTATAGATGTTTTGGACATAAACTAACAGTTTCCTCACATTCTGCTCATAGCTTCAAAATTCACATTTTTCAGCATACTTGTAAATTTTGTCAACTGAGTGTTTTGTTCATGCCCTTTTTACAAATTGCACTCACTTCTCATAATTCCCCTGCCACTTTAACAATGTAGGTGGTAGACTGGCTGGTCCGCTTGCATCCTCTGCCTTAATTTTTATCAGCAGTACTCAGGCATGACCTCTTTGTAGCTAAAAAAGACAAAATCCACTTATACTAATTACTCAATTCTTCTTGTGTGCATTCCAAAGAATCCACAGATATAAACCGCATCCCTTCCTGTGTGCTGGATGATTGCCTTCCTGGAAAGAGCTGATGGATGCTGGGAACAGTTAACATTTTCTTCAACCTGCACGGGTACATATTTCTTGATAGTGGAAAGCGGCAAAATACACACATGAAAAAACGAGCCACACATCATTGCTTTCACTATTTAAAGGAATTTTAAAACTTGCTCCCTGCTTCCTGTTTCTTCTATTGTTGCCTGTATCTCACTATCTGCTGACGTGTCAGTTCTGCCACAAAGTGCAGCCTTCTTTTGGGTTTAATCACAGTCTGTACGGGGTACTGCATGGGCCCTGCACATCTCTGGTCCACATGTTGACAGACCACTGTTCTTTCTTGCCGTGAACATGTCTAATCGCTGTGACTGTACCTCAGTCTGCCTGCACGGCTGGCCCACTCCTCCACTCATTAAAAACTTCCCCTGCAGTAATCATCAGTAGCGGCAGTAACAACAGTGTAGCACAAAAGGCAGGTTGAGGTGAACTCGGGTCCATGTGAAAGCTGCTGGAGTTTGGCCTCCCACCGTGCTGCTGTCTCTTGATGTGATTGTGAGCACAGGCAGGCGTCTGCGGTGGTTCAAGGCCAGAATGGGCGCCACGCTGAGCCTATGTCCTCGGTGTCACTTTCAACGATGGCCAGCTCTTGCAGCCTGCTGCGACTGAAAGCCAGCTAGAAGTCCGGTTTGAGTCAAGCTCCTTCAGTTTTCTTACTACTCCAACAGGAGCAGACGACATGGAGCTTTTCTTATTAACCTTTTCTAAATTATAAGATACGACCAACAGAGAGGAGAACCAGCCACAGTTTTTAGACTCACATATGCACTGGAGCTCTCCAACACCAAACAGATGGGAAATTATCCCTAATAATATGGACGTACACTAGTTTTCGATCTTAATTTAAAGCATATGATAAAGTGTTTTGTTTAAATAATGTATCAGTCAGTATACACTGAGTTTAGGATCAACTGTTGTTCAGTTTATGATTCTTCCGAGGAAGAAATACCAGAATTTTCTGCATAGTAAATCTTAAAGCCCTGTGCCTGAATTATACTTGGTTACATTCACACAAATTAGCTGAAATAAAATGATTATATATATTTTTTGTCATTTAAAATGTTAGTGAACCAAGTGGATCAAATTCCAATACAAAAAGAGCTATTTGACTCGTCTGTAACATAAAATGTCCAAAGATTTTAGGTGGAAAAAATACCTTTTGGTTAAATGTGGATCATTTGAGGCATAAATTGCTGCAAAGTAATTAAAATGCTACGTCAAAATTGGTGCACAACGCAGTGGTGTTAAAGCTGGCACACTGTTAAAATACAGCAATGATTTCATTCAGAGCCAAACAAACACAGCCCCCTGATACCACTGCAGGAAAAAGCATAAAATACACACACCATATAAATACACAAGCTGAAACCAGTAACCATGAGCATGATATATAGATATTATTTAAACTTTTTTTTAGTATACTGAGTCTTTAACACTCCCTTATGCTTCCAAATTCATCATTAAATTAAATCCATCACAGCGAAAGATTAAAGCATCTTCTGAGTTGAATTGGCTAAAATACAGCTCCTGTCGTGGTGAGTTGTTTTGGGATGTTTAATTAGCATGTTGTTGTGGCTGGGGCAGCAGGCTGGGGGCCAGGGTGTTGCTTAGTGTTGCCTTCGCAGCCACATCTTCTGAACAGACAGCAGAGACGCTCGGATCAAAGCTCCAGAAGGGGAGGAGGAGTGAGGAAAGAGGGGGCGAAGTAGAAGGGGAGGGAAGCGACAGATTCAGCACGTGGCCAAGATAACATGCAGCACTCAGAGGGAGAAACTCCCTTCCTCCCTCTGCTCCCGCTTACTCACCCCCTGACATGGCAGAAATGTGCAGATAAAAGAGACTTCTGAAGCGAGAATGTAGGACGGAAGAGGCGCTGATATCGGCAGAGGGGAAAAAAATGCTGATGCGGTCGCAGTGCGGTTAAAAAACTCTTTGCCATTTTAGTCAGCATCATGGGATGTCAGTCAGACGCAATGGTAAGACTTGTTTCAATCGTTTTTTTTGTACACTGATGGCTGCGACAGCAGAAAGCTCTTCCTTTAAGAAGAGCTTTTTTGGAAGAACAGCGTTCTGTGCCCAGGATGAATACGTAAAAAAGATACTTCAGTGACAGAAAAACAGGAAGGCAGGCCAAAGATCTATGAGTGTGGAGGTGATCGGAGGTGTGAACATTACCTTGACTCTGAAGGGAAGAGGTAGAGCGACCAGGTATCTCTCTGCTTACACCACGCTGGCTGTTTTTTCTCCAGCCAGCGGAGCAACCTGGCAAAACGACCCTGCACAGAGTAAAAAGTGCACAGTGCATTTATTATTCATCTGCACACGACTTCCTGTTGCATATAGTGAGCCACGAGCCCGTTCAAGAGTTTCTGAAATTTATATGCTTAAAACCCCGTTTGGTTTATATGTATCATAGACAGCAATGGAATAAACAGGTTTCAGTGAAATAGGCAAGAATTAGAAAGATATGCAATATATGCACATTTATTTGAAGACTTTTAACATGTTTAACTGATCAATAATCAGTTTGGCCTTTGCTTAAAATTCTAATCAACTTTTTTAGTCTAATTGCTAACCTCATACATTATCTGGCCTAAGACCTGCAAGAAAACCAGTCATAAGAACAAGCCCACTTGCAGGATGACTGACCAGGTTCACCTCCTCCTCTGCATTCTCGTCTTCGGTGTTCTCTTCCAGCGAGACGTGTGTGGGACCGAGGACTGATGGAGATCCCTTTCCGTTGCAGTCACTGTGCTCTGGGGGCCGCAAGTGGCTCAGGGAGGGGGGTCTGGAGCTGTGCATGCTTGCTGAGCGGTACCGGTAGGGCACCTACACGAGGTGAAAAAAACTAATTTTAAGTTACGACTCCCAGTCAGGTGTCATACTGTCCATGAATCTTAACAATTAGTCTGAGGTTTAAACTGATAACTGTTAGAGGGCTCTACCTGGAGTAAAGCATCAGGTGGCAAATCCATTGAGCTCCGAGTCTCCACTGACTCCATCCTCCTGTGCCTGGGCCCTCTCTGCGATTGGGACATGGAGTCCGTCCTGGCCAGGGATGCATCGTCTTCCTCCATCAGTCCACCACCTCCTTCTCCTCCACCCTCCCCGTCTTCTGAACTTGAGCCACCCTCCCCCGACAGAAGCGACCGTCGCTCCCCGGACTGCCTCTTTTGGCGTTTGTATGACGGAGCACGACCCAGGCTGTTCCAACTGGATCTGCGGCTTGTCCGGCCACTGCCGGAGCTCCATGGGGCATAAGGGGAAGAGCTCCGGACACTGGTCTGGAGCAGGAGGGTTGCAACAAACGGGAGGGGGGTGAAAAAAAGTCACAAGTATAACTGCATAGTACAGTTTAAATTTTGTGGCTTAGTGCTTTGGTTATGCAAATAAAGCCAACTGAATAAAAACGAAGACGCTTTGCGTGAGGTGAATTTAAGTGAGATTCATGCTGACAGACAGATAGGAGCAAAAGTAGGTATCAACATAATCTGTCAGGCTTTCATCGTGGTCATCAGTTTGTCAAATAAAGAGCAGCAGAGGTAGCAATAAGTTGACTGTGAGACTGGCACACTTTATTAATCATCATCAATCATTATGACCCCCACACATCATTAGACCATACAATGTTTTTAGACACACATTCTGGGGGAAACAATTGTCAGGAAAGGGGTAAATTCTGGCACTTACCACACAACACATGTGGTATTGATAGCTATGTGACAACTTGGAACTGGATTATTACCCAGCAGTAACTTCCAAAAGGTTTAAATGGTAAATGGTAAATGGCCTGTATTTATATAGCGCTTTAATAGTCCCTAAGGACCCCAAAGCGCTTTACATATCCAGTCATCCACCCATTCACACACACATTCACACACTGGTGATGGCAAGCTACATTGTAGCCACAGCCACCCTGGGGCGCACTGACAGAGGCGAGGCTGCCGGACACTGGCGCCACCGGGCCCTCTGACCACCACCAGTAGGCAACAGGTGAAGTGTCTTGCCCAAGGACACAACGACCGAGACTGTCCAAGCCGGGGCTCGAACCGGCAACCTTCCGATTACAAGGCGAACTCCCAACTCTTGAGCCACGGTTTAAAAAGAAAGCCAACATGGACATAGGGTGGTATCAAAAATTAAACTTCCTCTAATGGCCACTAGAGGCTCACTTCAACCGCACCAACCCATCAAGCGCCATAGACTTTCATTTTAATCAGCATGTTTTAACACAGGCACAAAAGTCGGGGCTAGTGTTTATAGCTAAATTATGCCTTGAAGCAAAATACTGGGGGGCTTGATGTTGCCTTTTTTTGCTTGCAAAAAGTAACAAAGTCTAGCATGTTGCTAACCAAGCTAGCTAGCTTTTAACAAGTACATAGTATAGTTTTGAGTCAATTTAAATAAATTCAGTTTCATTAACTTAGTGCCAAATCAAAACAACAGTCACCTAAAGTAGGTTAATATTATGAGGTAAAGACTGTAGACTAATACCGAGAAACCCCAACAATCAGATGTTAGGTTCTTAGCACTGGCTAGCTACTTAAACTATGTTTCGAAATTGCAGTCCACAAGCCAATGGGTGATGTCACAGTAGCTACATCCATGTTTTAAATACAGTCCATGATTATTACATGAAAATTGCCATCCCCTTTTGTTTGTACATGAGAATATTAAATAAATACACAAACCGGTGATTTGTCATAGCAGGCTGGGTCAACAGAACTGCTGCTGCCTCGACGAGACTCATAGCCCGGGTTGGATTCACCTCCCACGGGCAACTTTGGTACGGGCATGGGGGTGGCAGCAGTGTGGGTAATTAGCGGTGGAGTCAGGTTTGACTTCAGGTCCACATGACCATTTACAGGCACTACTAGTAGAAGAAAAGTGAATGAAAAAAAGAGGACAAAAACAACACTTTACTGTGGTGAAATTGATAAACTGAATAAAGACATGAGAAAAAGCAGGAATAGGGGAAAATGTGGTACACCCTCAGTCATACTGTACCTATAAAAAACAACAAATATATGCCTCTTACTGTTATTGAGCAACATGAATATTTCAAGAGGGCATTAATCTTATGGGATGCGTGGGAGAGAATATTATGTTTGGCAACAACACAAATGCATGACGTGCAGGGGAATGCAATTTTAATAGCACTAATTCCTCCGTCTTCGAAACTTTATCCGAGGCCTAGAAGATGTTAGGCTCTTCCAGCTAAGTAAGCAGTTTTACACAGAGCATTTGAAGGGGCTGAAGGGAAGATGATACAGTACATCTGGGAGTTGTACTCTATACATATAGTAGTGTATCTACTGGGCTTTTCAGTCTTTGCCAACACTTATTAGAGGGGATGGTATGAGGAATTATGGATGAGGCCACTCTGCCGACTTGATGTTGTGCAGAGAGACAGCCGGGCACGTGCCCACCGAGTGTGGGCTGACAGGGCTGAAGAGACTGACAATAGGAGACTACAGACATAGAGAAGCCTGGGGAATATTTGCACAGGTACTTTTTAAATGCCTGAGGCCTATCTTACTGCTGTATTACAAACTTTTACGTACATTTTTTAAAGAATTGCAACAGTGTGTAATCCACAGGAGTCTAGCAAAGATAGGAGACGGAAAAATGCAAACATAGATGGCAGGTGTTTAAACAAATGTTCGTAATAGGGGCTTTAAAAAAATCCCACAGGCTTGAACTGAATTGTTCCCGTTGAGCTAAAATCAATATATATAGTCTGTGTACATACTGTATGAACAGCAGATGGACATGCCTCACCTGCAGAGGCCGATAAATCCTTCTTGCTGCCGTTGACGTCCTCCATGCTTCGTGCAAAGGAATCAATCTCTGAGCATGATTTAGAAGCATCACCCTTGGCACACAAAAAAGCACACATAGAAAGTGTTACAGAAAAAAACCCAAAAAACATCTGTGAAAATATCTGGGGGGATTTTTGCAAGATTTAAGAGAAAGCAGGTGGGTTGACATTGCCTCTAAACACAGATCGCTGCTCAGCTACCTCTACTTTCTGCTTAACGTCAGTTCTGGTTCAGACCTGACTGTGGATCAGTCAGTAGAAGCAACCTCTCTTTGTAAGCAGGTGGGTGGGGGTGTGGTCTTCGTGCTCCCAGAGATGGGCGCTCACAGGTAACGGTTGGGTAAGGTCATTGGAGTAAAGCCATGCAAGGAGAAGTGATAGAGTTCAAAGAGAAACCACACTGAAATGCTGAAAGTAAAGAGTAACCTGGAGAACCTGGTTCTGTGAGAATCTGGCCGGAATATGAGTTCAAAACCTTTGACTTGCTGTGACTCATTAACAGCTAAGAGCTTCAGTGTGGTTGCTGGGTCTACAGTTTTCACAAGTACATACAAACACTCAACACTCCATAAAACATACTCCACTGTAGCATATCTATAAGTCGATGACACAGTTTGACTTTTATCAGAACAGCCGAAGAGTTTTGGTCTTCTTTTGTTCTCCATCATTCCTCATTTACAATCTTTGTACTTGTCCTTTCTGTCTTTCAACGACTTTTCACGAGCTCCTATAATTACTCTCTTCTAGCCTCTGCCACATGCTGCTTCCCATTTACAAATCCACTGCAGTTGAACCTCAGCGTCCCTGTTTATATTTGTTGCACTACACCAGAGCCCAAAGACTCCATTAATATGTGCGAGGGTGCCAGGTGGATGCTGGATTAATAGAATGCCGACCCAGTGAGTCAGACCTCTGTGGTAGCAAAGTGAATAAACTGTGTGCAGAAAAGCCTCAGGACCTAATCACCATGCACCTCCTTTTGAACTAACAAATTACTTTCCTGATACTTCCCATGAGTATCGGAGAGAAACAAAGGAGGAATAGATATATTGCACATTGTATTTATTTATTTACTGCGGGAGTGTTGGGTATGCTATCTTTGAGAGACCAATTTGCATTTAACTCTGCAGTTAAATCTACTATTTTGTACCCCAGACTGATTTCCCGTAACCTCTAAAGGATGGGGAAATTATGTAAAGAGAGTCGAGGGCTACTGCAGTCTTCTGTTGTTACCTTGCTCATCACATTCCTGCATCTGGAGTGCTTCATTTGTTGTCTCGCAGAAGGAAACATGAAGCTGAAGATATGTGGTAGTAGCAGTACACAGTAGCAGTAATTTCTAAACACAGATATCTGCATATCACCATAGACGAGGGCCAGATTTATGCACATACTGGGTACAGTGACTTCCTCCCACAGTCCAGTCACATGGATTTTAGCTTAACCTATGATTCTAAATTGACCCTAGGTGTCAGCATGGGGACGAATGGTTCACCATCTATGCGTTAACCCAGTGATGGACCAACAACCTGTCCAGGGTTTACCCCACCTGTCGCCATCTAACAACTGCTGCACTGCAACCCTATTTGGATAAGTGGTTATGACAATGAATGGATGGATGGAAACTTTTGCAGTAGTCCTACTAGTATTAACCAATAATGGCTTTGGCTTTACCCAGGTGAATAGCCACTTCAAAGAACAAGAAAAAACTTTCATTGTTTTATTAGCTTTTTTCCTCTAATATCTGTGTTAAAGGCCAGACAGCTATCACAGGTTAGAAGATAAGTAGTAGTAGTAAAAGTAAGAATAGTAAGTAATCCTTTATTTTATTTCCAGGGTCCAGTTTGGAACATTATCGTTTTCCATTCTTCCCCTAAAACATTTTATTCATAGATTTGGGTTCTCTGCCACTTGTACCTTCCTGTTAGACCCAAAGTCAAACAATGTGCTGAGTTCACTACAAAACATGATTTTTTTCATGTCTAAATTGCTCCTTCAGCCTTGCAAAAGCAGAAGCTTTTGTTATTGAGTGGTGGCTGATCAAGTCAGTCTACAAGTTTTTTTGAAAAGAGAAGGTGACCAGTTGCAAGAAATTGTAGCAATTAGTTTTAAGGTAAGTGATGTTGTGAGCACCTCGGTCACCTTCAAGTTATAAAGAACCCAGCTGCAAGCCTTTAACTAGACCCAAGATGTCTGTCTACACTTAGTTTAGTTAGCTTCCTCGCACTGAGTAGAGCAAAAAACAAGATTTTAAAAGTTACATTTAAGGCTTGTCCTTGATTTCAGTAGTTTATAGGGTGTTACAAAGTAATAGTAGTAAGAAATGTTTCTGTATTTAATTTCAAGGGTCCAGTTTGCAAACTGTTACGTTATTGTTTTACATTCTCATTAACTGTTATGGACAACGGAGTAGTAGGGAAAAACGGTGGGGTTTCAATATTATTGAATATTTTGAAAATAAAGTCAAAATTTTGACATTAAAGTTTTTGTTTCAACTAACAAGTGCTTCAGCTGGTACACTCTCTACAGAGTATTGATATGATATTGATAATTTTTCCCCGCACACCAGGCATAGCAGAATTGGTTCGGTTTGTCCCCAGTATACCTTTTTTGCTTTTTTCTGACCACTACTCATACTACGGCCTTCATCTGGGTCGGAATTTTCTCCAGGGCCCAGGTTAGATTGTCTACTTTTTCTTTTCAAATATTTATCTATTGCTTTTACGCGCTGTGTTTTCTCACTCACAGCATCACTATTATGTAATTTCTTCTTGGTGTTCTTCTGTTTTACTGGCAGTTGGCAACCCATTTCATTAGAGCAGGTAGTTGTACTGCCCTCTAGTGGTAGAGAATGTAATTGTTCTGCCCGTTACTCAAGCTGGCGCTTCGAGTACTAATTAGGTGAAACCAGATAATCTTCCACGGCACACCTGATCATTTCTCGAGGCATGGGACAGTGGTTGGAAAACACTGCCCTACAAAATGCCTTACGTAGATGAGTTAACAAAACAACTTGATCAGCTGTCTTGTTATTGCTGTAATAAAACATACCCCCTCTTTACTGCATGAGAGTGTAACCATTGATATCTTTGCATCTGCAATTACCAGCTATTTCTTTTTGCGCAATCCAGCGAACTCTTCCAACTCTTCCAGGTTTGTGTAATTTTTCCTTCTGACCACATGCAGCTTTCAACATCCTTATACTTTACTTAACTGTACTTAACTCTACAGAAGGCCTTTTGTAGTGGGTATAGTGGTCATGACAGTAGTGCGACTTGAAACAACAAATTTAATTTCCACGTATTGACTTCAAAATGTAAAGATTAAAAATGGGCTTTAAAATAGTATTTCTCAAAGTAGTATTTCCACTTTATTCGTAAATGAACAATAATAATGAAAAGAATCCTTTTTTAAGGTGGCCCACTATTCCTTCATAAAAAAGTCCCTCCAACCTAATTCCAGTGAAACAGAAATCTAGCACATCTACATTTTTTGTTTTTTAATAATTAGTTTTAAGGACCTTGGTAAATGGCCTGTATAGCGCTTTACTAGTCCCTAAGGACCCCAAAGCGTTTTACACATCCAGTCATCCACACACTGGTGATGGTAAGCTACATTGTAGCCACAGCCACCCTGGGGCGCACTGACAGAGGCGAGGCTGCCGGACACTGGCGCCAACGGGCCCTCTGACCACCACCAGTAGGCAACGGGTGAAGTGTCTTGCCCAAGGACACAACGACCGAGACTGTCCAAGCCGGGCCTCGAACCGGCAACCTTCCGATTACAAGGCGAACTCCAAACTCTTGAGCTACGATGGCGATCAAAGCTGACCCTCGTCTGTTTGAGTACAGAAACACTGGGGAGGAGTCTGCAGAGGAAGAGGGTTCAGAAATAGACCTGAGACCTTCCTACATTTTGGCCATTTCTGACCTTCAAAAAATAACATCTTGTAATTTTGATACAAGTGACTTCTGTCGATTACTAAGTCCTGCCTTAAAGCCTTTTCGTTCAGAGTTTGATGCTAAACTGTTCTGATTAGTTGGTCTGAATATGGTGCTGAATATTTTGCCTTGTATGAACCAGTAGTTTTGTTTTTAGAGCAAAGAGACTGAGGCTAACATTCCTTTAGCACTGCTCTCGAAAAATGTCTGAACAGAAGCGCTAAACCGCAGACAAATTGTCACACATCCACCAACACACAGACATACCGCTAAACCAAACACAGAGCCAACACCCACAACAATTTATCATCACACATAAATTTAAAAAAGAAAAAAAAAATCTGTTTTAACCACTGCAGGAGCTCGTTTCCCACAGGGCTCATCAAACCACATGCAATCAATCAGAAGGGACAGCTGTGATTGGACAAAGCCAGTGGAGCGTCAGCACTAAAAGATGGTGTGTGCGCAGTGTGCAGTATTATCTCGTCTCTGTGTGTCTTTTACAGATAAGAAGAGGGGGCGTATGTGTGCTACTGGTCTTGGTTTCCATTCCATTGGTGAGCAGTTTTAAGTTAGGAGCTTGTACCTGCAGTCTCTGTTCAGTGTAAAGGTCAATATGGCAGAGTGTGTAGATGTTTACTCACAGAAAAAGGGAGGCCAAGGGTTTTGTTGTATTGGCTTTAAGGTAGAAGTAAATGACCAGACCTGGCAGGTCCAGGTAAAGAGAAATGTCTGCTTTCCAAGGCACAAAAACTAAAAGATGACCTAAAGGAATCGACTGAAGCATTAAAAAAAAAAGAAAAAGCTCAGCAGTTTAGGCATTGACAGAAACATCAACATCCACGACTCCTACACTGCACAGGTGCAACATTTCTCAATGCGAAGGACTGAATCAAACAGTGCAAAGTATGTGTGATTAAACACCCTCCCATTTCAGCTAGAGGCCAGGTTTGCATATAAAGTCAAATAGAAGATATCTAGAAGGCATGGATAGACATAAATTTTGTTACTGGCAGAAAACACAGTGAGGTCAAGAAGATGCATCCTTGCAAGTTTTTCCTGTTTTGTTTTGCACTGATCCTCAGGCTTTAATCTTGTATGATTTCATCACCCTCCGGAGATGAAAGAGTGAGACTAGAGAAAAATAACTGGAAAAAATTGAGCTCCTGGTGAGCTCTAATGGAATATTTGCTTTGATTTCTCCTGGAACATATCATACAGATCATTTCTGGTGCTTCACAGTGAAATGTGTTGTCATCCATGTACTAATTTTCTGTTATGTGCCATCTTTCTAGCATATTCCTATACGACAGGTACTTAAATAGTTTTGTTATGTAATAACCTAAAAATGCCATCCAAAAGCTACTTGTTTTTACAGCAGCAAACATTACGCGAAAGGCATATTAGTCTGATCTGATCACTGTGTTTCAGTAGCTTGACCTTTGATATATCTACAGGTGGCACTAGCAGGTCAATACAGACAGAGTAACTGAAAAAGGGCAGTCCTCCCTACCCGTGTCAAAAGAGCAAGATCTGGACAGCGCTAATCTACAGATTGTCAGAGGTACACAAAGTGCAATTTAGAAACCTGGAGTAAACTGGCAGCTGAGGCGAGGAGCTAAAGTCAATAAAACTACATCAAACTGTGAGGGGAGATTATTTCAAGCTCAGACCTGACTTTGATTTGCCAAATTTTCTTCTCTCTCTCTGCTGCTCTTCTCTGTTGCATTTTAATCTATCTATCTATCTATCTATCTATCTATCTATCTATCTATCTATCTATCTATCTATCTATCTAGATCCTGTAGATAGAAAATTTTACAATGTTTAAATTTTCATTAAAATAGCTAATGCTATTACTTAGCAACTGGCTGATAGCAGGTTAATTTCCTGGCTGTGCTCTTTTGGCATGTTGGTGCTGTCTGTGCATCTGGTATTCTCACCAAGAATTACACAATGAAGGTTTCATTGGGGATAAGAAAGGGGGGAATAATAGCTTTAAACCAAAGTGGGGGGGCGCTGGACTCGAGGGAAATCCCTGGTCCTGAAATTGGTTGTTTGGATAGGTTGTTTACACTCTGCCACCCCAATTTGGGCACGGTGGTGGGAGCAGGAGATGGGCCAGACCAGGTCTGCTGCTGATAGCCGGACAATAATAGACACCGGCAGCACACGGGGGATCTCAATTATGTTGCTTCAAAAAGGGTGTAAATGGGAGACGGAGGGTGGTTGTTGATAGGAGGAAGTGGAGTAATTGTTTACGTGTATGTGTGTGTTTGTGTGTGTGCACATGTCCACAAAATTTATAGCCTACCACAGCTGTACATCACACAGAATCAGATTTGCCTGTGCCTATGTATACTGTCCTGTAACACCAAAACACTACTCACATCTATGGAAGAATAAGCTAGTGAAAAACAGTAATTTAAAAAAGTATATTTATGTTATGCATGACTTTAAAAGTCTGTTTTTTATTGGCAGTCTGTTGAAAACCACATTTATTTTAGCAAGTTTGTAATTAAAGTGCTCCAACTAAATGCTAACATCAACAAATTTAGCTGAGAATTCAGGTCAATTGTTTTTCTATTATTATTTTTAATTGAGATATTTTCTCCTCAAATATCTTTTTGCAATCAGTATTTATATTTTCAGCCAACCAGTCATGTTATGACCGCATTCAACTCATCCACCAGTTAGACAGAAAACAGAAGTAAACATAAAGCGTGGTGACCAAACAATGACTCAACATAAAGTCAGAAGAAAAAACAAACATAATAGCTCATCAGGTTCATGATCCACCACAGAAACAACCATGCATTCTATCTCAGGTCACCAAATGGTGAATACTGGTGGCAAATATGGTTGTAAAAAGACTTCTGGTCCTAAATGATGGATCTTGTGTAAGCACTTTTCTGCTTTACTGCTCAGCCACTTATTCTGGGTCATACTAATTAAAAAATCAAGTCTTTTTTTGTAAATCTTGACAATACCTTGATGAACATGCACGCTCATTGGCTAATGTGCTGTCAATCATCAGTCATTAGCATGTGGTTGAGCAGCCAGAACCACTGCTTGCTGTCAAATTCACTGTTTTGCAATAGTGCAGATAGTAAAGGTGGAAACACTCATCTTGGGGAACGGCTGACATCACGGTAGCTACCTCCATCTTTTATACTGTCTATGGCGAAAACCTGTTAGGCGATTGCTGCTTGACTCAAATCAGACATATATTTAACGAGGTGTTATGAGTCTTGTGAAAATGTTAAAGTACCCATAAAATGGCAAACATAACCAAGGCCTTGAGTAAAGTTTGAGCAAAGTCCCATTAGTTGATCACTGTGTGTTTTGACCAATACTGCAGGAGAAGCAGCAATTCTTGTGAACAGAGGGTTGGACGGACAATGGACGGATCAAGCTCATTGATCTGTCAACTGGACGAACTAAAAGCTGATCCCACTGAACGTCCCTCTGCTGGATGGAAGTCTTGTGGATAATAACTGACTACCCCACCTATCTCATAATACAGATTTTTATGTGATTTTTGCACAAGGTATTCTTGTCATGGTTTGTAGTTTTTGTATTTATGTATTTGCAGTGTTTCAGTTCTATTTGTTGGCTTTTCGGTGCTTCTTTGTCTTTCTAATTTCACGGTTTTCCCTTCTCTGTCATACTTCCTGTTTTGGGTTCTTTGACTTCTGCCTTTTTTTAAGATTTACTCATTCAGATTAGTGCAGTTTATTAGTGTCTGTACCAAAAATTTATAGCATGGAAATTCATCCAAAACTTGGCATGATAACTCCAAGGAGCAAGTCAGTCACAGGAAGGCACTGAAGGAAAAATGACAGTGAAAAGCCAGCGAAGAGTTTAAAGAAAAAAATATCACTGCCACAAAGCCAATCAAATTGAATGATAAAGTGACTTTTCCTTTCAAATCAATTGAAACTAAAGAGTGCATATTCTTCAGAGTTTCTAAAGTCCTAAAAGAAGTAAGATTTGTTATGTTGGTACACATGTGAGTTAAGTTGTGTTCAGGGAATAATAATTAAGTTAAAAAAAAATTTCACCTTACAGGGTTTAAGGGGTTCTCTGGTCCATATATGGGTGGCATGCAGAATGTAACCAAACTATGGAGTACTAATAGCTCTTTGAGGGAAATAGAGGGACATAAAACTAATAACTGATTTGACCATTACACCAGAGAGCAGACTCCACCCAATCTCCATGTCATGCCTGAGACTTGCCCCCAGTAAGCTGTTGAATTTTGATCAGCTATAATATTGGACTCAGAACAATCTTACCTCATAAAATGTCCTGGATCAGTTTGGATAGCGTTCAAGTGTGCAAGGTTAGAGGACATGAGGACAAGACTTACACTCCTCTGTTTTTTTAAAGGATTCATTTCACTGAGTGTAAGGACCTGAATCCTCTTCCTCCAAGCCATTTATTAGCTCTCATCCTGTAGTTGGGCTGGATTTCTCTGGCAGTGCCGGGGTCAACCATAAAGCCAGCACTCACCCCGTTTCTCCCTCATAGCCCAGCCAGATAAAACAGGAACAGAGAGGGGGGAGGGTTTTTTTGGCTGAGCTGGTGGATTGTTCTTATCTGGAGGCTAGACAGAACGGGTGGAGGGCTGGTGGGAGTTGAGCTTTCTGAAGTGGAGTCTGTTCTTAAGGTAGGACAAGAAAGTAGGAAAACACACACAACAAAGCCTATGTTGTCTTTCCGATACTCCACACAGCAGCCCCTCGGTGCTGCTCTTAGTATCAACAGAAAAGACACCATGCAGGGTTAGAGAACTTCTAGATGATGTGACAACTCCTCTGGCAGCCATATTGGAGCTCTTTTGCCGCAAGGCCACTTGGATGATTTAAAACTGGCTTTCTGTGCTCTTCATTCAGGAAGAGACAGCTTGTTTAGCACTAATGAATCAACATTGAATTAGCTGACTTGTTATGTATGCTGAACTGCTCATTTTAAATGTCTTTATTAAAAGACATCTTTTTTCCATCTACCAATAGCTCCATGGTCTTTTAAGCTTGAGTGTAAAATGCAGCCAACAGGAGAGTCTGCAGATGTTTTTTTTATAATTACTGTGAAATATAAATGGTCAGTTATAATTATCTGATGATTTACTACAGGCATTTCACCGAGATGACAAAGGAAAGAAGGGATGTTGTCTGTTTTTATGGAAATGGCTTTGAATACATGCTGCACGCAGCACAATTTTCAATCTCAAGATGTTTTCTTTGTTTTGTTTCTAAGCTCATCACTTCCTGGGAATATGTTCATTGTGGAGTGATGAGTAAAAAACCATCTTAGGCGAATCCTACATGTGGAGGCTGTGGCGGTGGAGGGACCAAGACACAAGACAGCCATGGCACCGGGATGTCAAATGTAAAAAGACTGATTTTTTTTAACCTTTTAAGACTCGAACTCTTTCATGGCATGCATTTTTAATTCCTCTTTGCTATTTGGGCTGATTGGGACCTGATGAATGTAAAAACATTGAATTATCTTTTTACCTTATGTAGTTTCTGAGAAGAGGCTATCAGGCCCTTGTAGAGCAAGATTTAGTATTGTGGTCTACGTCCTAGGAGGTTAAATATAACTCTATTGTAGTTTTTCAACCTGACCTTAGATTGGGACAGACTACAGCCCTGCTTTCCAATCAAAGAAGCAGATATTTTCTAACACAGTTGCTCATCTTATGTACTAATAATTTAGCCAAGAGAGTTTAATGTCCTTTCTAGCCTTGGAAAAGCTCCCACTTCAGTACTCTGTTGGATTGGATTGGCAGCAGCAAAGATCTCAAAACTTCTGTGAATAAAATTGAAACTACATCTGCACGACTAGGAGCTACCAGGGGCAAGTTTGAACGTAAATTAGTTTTCCTAATTTGGTTAAAATGTCCCTTTAAAACACGAGGAGCAAGCTGTGTTTAGAGCCACCTCTTATTACTTACATATATTAGGATTTTAATTAAGTAGGCAAAATGTTAGGTGCGCATGAACGGCGATATTCATCAATCAGTCATTAATGAGCAGCGCTTCTGCAACAGAACTCCAAGGTGTAGCTGTTGAGAGGTCGGATGCATCACCGTAAAGTCTCTGTACGGGCTGGGGGAGGGGGGGAAGGGGAGGAGAGGGAGGGCTGATGCAGGGAGCAAGATTAGCCAGTTAAATGGAAGAAGGGAAGGTGGAGCTGCAGAGCTGTACATACCCCTGAAACAACAGGCAGCTGAATGAGACTCAGCTGGGCATGCAAGTCCTCCCGCTTGGCCACTTCCTATTAGCGGAAGTGATCGGTGCAGCCGGACAGGAGAGGGAGGCACACACAGGAAAAGAGGCACGGAGGTGAGAGGTTGAATCACAGCAGCAGACGAGAGCAGAAGGAGAAGGTTAGAGAAGATTCAGCCTGTTGGAACATTTGCACTTTACCATGCGACAGAACATATCAAAGCAACTGTCCTGGATCGCAGTGTGCAGTCGTGAGCCGTACACGTGCACTTCAGCGGTCTGAAAGCTCAAGGAGTCAGGACTGCAGGACAGAGGTGATGCACAGCCGTGTTTTATCCACCGGGCAGCCCGCTGATGTTTTGTGTGATGAAATCATTTTCTCACAAAGCAGATATGAAAATGATCCTAATATAAGCATGAGTCCTCCGGACTCGAGACTGTGCAGTAGAGACCAGCACGGAAACATTCCTCTGCATCTGGCCCATACGGTGCATGTTTGTGCTTTGGTGTCAAATGCATGTTTATTGTCACAGTGAGAAGTGCAATAAAAAGAAAGAAGCACTTTTCCCTCTCTTCTGTTAAAAGTTCTCTCTAAGGTGATCTGGTTGCATTCTCTGCAGCGGATATTGGATTCTATCAAACAGACACATGGGCAAAACTTGACAAAAGGACACAATGGAGAGGGTGGACACTGGTAAAGAGCAGGAAGATAATGAGTATGGTGATGTGAGGGGTAAAGGAAGGAGTTAAGATAACAAAAAATGATATGCATGATAAGATTTCCCTTCTGTCTTTAATTCCAAAGCAATATGGACATTTGAAGTACTCCACTTCTTTGTATGTGGCTGTATGTGTGTGTGTGTGACTTGGCACCAACGGCGTACATGTCTCCTGGCTTTGCTCACATCATTCAAGTGCCCGTTACCTAGCAACCCTGACGCAGGGAAAGTTTGGCTGACTAAAAATAAACTTAGTGTTTGCAGAAAAGGATGTAAAGCTGAAAAAAAGAAGGTAGGGAGAATTACGCCGGGAGCTCTGCAGTAATACAGGAGGGCAGAGGGGGAATAGAAGAGCATAAAGGTTTCCTCATACAGCTGTAGGCTGTGCATAGTACTGTATGAGCCTGCAGTTGTTTTTCTACTCTGTTTCTATTCTACTTCAGTAAACATTTATTCACATTTCCAAAATGACATTAGCACAAACACAAATCTGACTTCTATCTTCATGTTAGAAAATATAATCACTTATTTACAGTATTAGGCTTACATGACATTAGTTAATGACCAAAACATTCAACATATGCTGCAGTCTTATAGTTACTAACATAAATGGATATAGCATCCGCTTATGGGAACATTTTTAAAAAATGTAAACGCAAATCATGAAGTAGTATGATCTTTTAAATTACCTTTCATCAGTCTATCTAGACAGTTTTCTTAACTCATCAGTAAGGGTATAGAGTTTGTCATCAAATGTTGTTTTTATGTGAGTATATATATTTTTATAAAACTGTTTTTGTCTCCATCAATCCCTGAGAGAGATTGCTGCATATTTCGCAATGCTAGCTTCTACTTGCTGTTCACCAGGTAGAAGCTAACGTTGTGTGTCGTTTGTAGTTAGCTGCTTTCTTTGAATGCTCCAATGACTCATAAGTCACTGTTAAGTAGATTGATAAACAAAACCATTCCTCTGAAAAAAAAAAACTTTTGGATAGCAGTGCAGAAGATGTAATTGTTTATTCCGCTGGGAAAGCAAAGGCTAGCTAGCCTGGCTAGCAAAAGTAATGGTAACTCGCACTAGCGCTTTTCTTCCACTTCAGTGTTTTTTTTTGCATGGGCACAGCTGTGGTGACAATAAATAACTACAATGCTTAATCTAACAGAAAATAGCAGCACTCTGGCCACAAAACTTAACTGGAGGGCTAACAATTCTGCCAGTAAGCGTTTCCACGAAACACTCCAAGAACCTTCGCTAACTAGCACATTGTGGTTTGTATTTCCAACAAGGCTGAAAGCCCCAGAAAATATTTTGTCTACTCCAGTAGGCAACTAAAGTTCAGACAAGATCAAATTATCAAGAACAACCTTGACTTTGGTGCTGTCCTATCAGTTGCTCCAGCCTTACTAGTACTGACAGTACATCCTACAGGCAAACTGAACGTCAGTTAATTTAGACCATTGTTCCACTAGAAAAACAGCTAGAGGATCCTCAGAAGGTTCTTGCACTTGGGAAAATCTCCTATAGTTGATTGATATGATGTTAAAACGCTAACTTTGGAAGTGCAAAAATATAGATGGATTAATGCATCATTCCCAGTCTGACTTTAAGAAGCCAACACAAATTCATTTACTTTATTCTTGGCCTCCAACCGGAGCTTTCATCCGAAGCAGTTTGGGTGATTTGCACCCAAACCTCTGTGGAATTTCATTTGCCATAATACTGCGTTTGATATTTTGATAGCAGATGAGTGCAATAGAAAAAGCAGCCCATTCCAATTAATCCATATTTTATGAGCCTGTCAACCTTTCTTGCTGCTACCTACCATCTATTCTCTGTCCTCTCAGCCGGAGAGCTAAAGAGTGTCAGAGATCAAAGCACAGGTGTTGTCACCCTTTAAAAGCTGAGAGAGAGAGAGGAGGAGACAAGCAGCTAGGTGGGGATAGACTGGATACTTGTGTGATTTACTCTCACCCTCTATTTCTTTCTCTGACTCACTCGATCTGTCTCAAATAAAGCATTGGCTGAAACCTGAAGAGTGGTCTCTCAATGAGTTTGAGCTGTTTTCTTCCTGGGGCCCTGTGACTGTTTCCCCCAGCTGCCTCTAGCTCTTATCTGAGCTCACAAACACAGCACCATGGCAGACAACATATCACCTTTGTTTTATGACAATAAACAATTCGCAATAAGCAGGGGGAAGATTCGGAAAGGGGGCGAGAACATATCCGAGCATGAAACTTAAAACAGGGGGATTTGGGTGATGTGGGCTGATGCACAGTCTGGTCTAGCGGACATAGTTTTCTTATGATGTACTTTATGACGCTGGCAAATAAGCAGAACAATAATGAGGATGACTGCTGAGATAGTGGGAAAGCGTAGGAGGTGAAGTGGCTGACAGCAAAGAAAAGAAAGAAAGGGAGATGAATACGAAGGGGAGACAGGAAAAATGAAATACTGCATTGCTATACGTAACCCTGTGTCCTCACATAACCCGCTGCAACGAGTGCAAGAAAAGGTAAGTTTTGTTAGTGCTTATACAATTAGTTCTTTGTTGAGGTATGTAGTCCTGCACTGAAAAATATGAAGCATGAAAGCAAAGGCTTCAAAATGCCTACATAAAAAATACAATGCTGAAAAAAAAGTAAAGGAACACTTTGAAAACACATCAGATCTCAGTGGGGAACAAAATCATGCTGGTTATCTATACTGATAAGGTCTGGGCAATGTATGAAAGGATGCCACATTATTTGATGGCAATGGGAATTATCATTCTGCAGAGGGCTTAATTCAAAGACACCCTAAAAATCAAAGTGAAAAAAATATGATGCAGCAGGCTAGCCCATTCTGCTGAAGCTTCAGTGCAGCAACTCAGTAGTTTTTATGGCCTACCAGGTCCTTGGAAGTCTCCTCCCAGATCTGATCCTGGACTGTTTGTGGTGAAGCCTGGTGGTGTCACATGGACTGAAATATAATGTCCCAAAGGTGAGCGTGGAGAACTGCCTGCATACTCACATGAGGCCAAGCTGTGTTGTGCACCAGGAGGAACCCAGAACCCACTGCATCAGAATCTGAGAATGGGTCCAAAGTTTTCATCCCAATACCTGATGCTAGTCAGGGTGACATTGCCTAACCTGAAGAGGCCTGTGCATCTCTCCATGGATTTGCCTCCCTAGACCATCACAGATCCACGAACCAAATCAGTCATGCTGAATGATTTATAGGCAGCATAACGTTCTCCAAACTTCTTTTCCAGACTCTGTCACATTATTCAGTGTGCTCAGAGGGAACTGCTCTCATCTGTGAAAAGCACAGGGCTCTAGTGGTGGACCTGCCAATCCTGGTATTCTATGGCAAATGCCAATCAGGATCCATGGTGCCTGAGCAGTGATTACACAGCCCACTAGAGGATGGCAGGCCCTCAGGCCACCTTCATGAAGTCTGTTCCGGATTGTTTGGTCAGAGACATTCACCCCAGTGTCCTGCTGGAGCTCTGGCAGTGCTCATCCTGTTCCTCCTTGCACAAAGGAGCAGATACCAGTCCTGCTAATGGGTTAAGGACCTTCTACAGCCCTGTCCAGCTCTCCTGGAGTAACTACTTGTCTCCTGGAGTCTCCTCCATCATCTCGAGACTGTGCAGGGAAACACAGCAAACCTTCTGGCATAGGCACGTATTGATATGCCACCCTAGATTACATGTGCAACCTCTATAGGGTCCAGGTATCACAATGACCCTGGCCAAATGCAAAACTAGTGAAGAAAAAACAGTCAGAAAATATGAGGAGGGTAAAAATTGTCAGAGGCCTTCATCTGTAAAACCATTCCTCTTTTGGGGGTCGTCTCATTGTCGCCCCTCTAGTACACCCTCTCTGCTACTTAACTGACCAGATCAATGTCCCAGAAGTTTAACTGACTAAAAAGTGTTCCTTTATTTTTTTTTTCTTGTGCTGTGTAGATAAAGATATAAACAAATATAGATCTGACAGCAAGATACATCAAATCATCAAGAGCTTTAAAAGAGAAACAATCTGACAAGATACTAAGGCCCAATAATTTAACTTCAATTTAGTTGTACCTCTGCCTGAAACCCTTCAACCAAGATGGCAACAAGCAAGTTGAAGAGGACGTAGTTGCCAAAGGTCATGAGCGCGATGAAGTAGAGCGCAGCTACGGGAGAGGTGGAGGCCATGCCATTATATAACACCTTGTTCCAGTCCTCCTGTGTTAGGATCTGCAGAGAAAGTAAAAGAGAGGCGCTTATAGGTAAAAGTAATGTTGAGCAGTTCTTCAAGAAATTTAACCGTGTGAGGTTTAAGTCTTCATCGGTCCTGATAATGCTTCATACTTCACGCCCCTACCAAGATCAGTGCACTTCAGCTCGGCATGTTTTGACAAATCTTGCTGACAAACAAACATTTTTTCCCCCTGTACTGCAGTTTTGCAAGAACTTAATTATTAATCCTCTAAGGTATACGCTGTCATTGGTGATAACAGTAATTATATTTAGCTGGGAGGTGAAATGGCTTTTCTGAGAAAAATAAATTGAACACTTGTTAACACATGTCAGTCAGAAAGGTTATTTCATTTCTTCCCTGATTGTGTAGACTTGAGAGATCAGTTTACTTAAACAAACGTTACATATTCTGATCGCCTAGGATTGGAGTTACAGCTGATTTAGAGGGTTAATCAGATACTTATTTAAGCCTTTTTAAAAAAACAACAACAACATATTGGGCCTCATGGGGAGACTGTAGCATGCAGTAAATGGTAACTGGTAAAGATTAGAAAATTGAAACCTGTTTGCTGTAGCTGGATTGTTTCTATACTGCTGGCAAAAATATTGGACTTTTTTCAGTCTTTGTAAGGCTGTAAAAGGTTTTCATCATAAATCCTTAGTTTCTTTCTTTCTTTGTATTGTTTTATCTTTTTTCTTTATCTTTGCCTCCTTGTTCTCTCTGTCCCTCTCATTGCTTTTTTTTGTCTCGTGACTCTCTCTTCCTGTTTCCTGTTTTATTTTGAAGGTTCGCTCCCTGTGTGGTTATTGTTGGTGTCTCATTGACCTTCCTTCCTGACTACCCTTCTCTAAATACACTTAAATCTTTGGTTAATCAGAAAAAAAAACATATTTTGAAAATACTAGCAGTATTTTCTCAATTCTACTTGAGACTGCATTCAGCCTTTCTCTGATTAGGACCCAAGAATATGTTCATACGACTACTAATAGCCCTTTTTTACTAGTACCTACTCAGCTTCATGTGTGTAAATAGAGTCCTTAACCAGTGTCACTGTACCAGCACCAAAGAACACCTTGTGAGATTTCACAGCTTGACAGAGCAGCAATATTTCATTATGAGAATATGCCGATTTTAAGTAACTGTGATTTCTTTTTTCTCCCCTATCTATGTTTTTTAAACTCCTGGTCATAGTAACATAGAACAGTTAAAGAAATGCAATAGATGCTCATTCTTGCCATTAATCAAAGCTCAAAGGCCCACCTGCTAACAGCAGAGCTTTTAGCTGTACTAGAAGGAGCGGTTTTAACAAAATCTCTGCATCTTTATTCAGTGAAGTGCGGCAGTACGACAATTTAGCAAGTTGTGTGCTGAAGGATAACGTTTCAGTTTAGAAAAACACAACATTAAAATGTAAACTTTCATCACTCTGTTCAACAGATTGAAGCAGTGAAGATACACTTGAGCTCTCCATGGGAACGGACACATCAATACAACGGTCTGTACAGAGAAACATGCTGACATCTTGCACCCGGTCAGGTGAATAATAAATGGTTACTATATTGAGAGTGATATATGCTGGACCCCCACAGTTACGGTTAATTCATGAATCTAAGGTGACATAATGCAAAGCACAAGCCTACATGGAAGAAAATGATGAAGACAGAAAAGGTCTAGGAAGGCAATAGGGGAAGGGGTTGATAGATTTTATTTATTCAGGAGGAGGAAGAGGTCTTTCAGGCTCTGAACAGGGGCATGTTCAGTCATCACCAATGACTCAAGGAGATCTTACTGGAGGTTAGTTGCTCGAGGGACCACTCTGACAGGTACAGTTAGATTAAACAGGCAGCTGATGAACATGCATACTGTATTTGTATTTCTTCATGCTGCTTATTTTTTATTGTTTCAAGACTGTGACTGGAGCAACTGTGGGGATCAAACAAGCCTGGAACACCACTAAACAGCACCGGGGAAGAGGGGGAAGAGAAGACAAGAGAAGAGGGCATGTGCTCACCTGGAAGACAGTCACTATGGCCCAGAGAAGAGAGTCAAAGTTCTTCCTGTCTGGTAGAGTGTCTCCGTCTCTCTCTGACCCAAACTTACAACCAAAAAGATGCATCCCCAGGATACTGACCCAGGAGGGAGGGAGGGAGGGAGGAGGGGACAGGAAAAAACAAACAGGAAAAGGAGGGATAAATGTTTACATCACAGCAAACCCTTAGATACCACACAAATAAACAGAAATTATTTGTTGAAAAGACATGTTTACCCATTATTATTGCTGCCTGTGAAAAAAAGAAGAAAAAAGCGGAGGATAAACAGAGCTACAGTCATACAAAAGCTTAAATAAAACTATATACTGACCTGAGAAAGTTGCAGAGGTGATATTACATACTGAGTCTTGCCCCTGATTGGGTAGCATTCACTTTATTACCCTATCTCTTGACCAACAATGGTAATGGAAGTGCTTTCACTGAATTCAGCACCATGGAGAGTGACACAATCCACAACAATGACACCTCATGTATTTATTTATTTTTTCAGAAGATTACTCACATGCTGACTGATTTCCTCTGCTTTGGAACTTTAAGGAGTAGTTTAAGAGACATTTACAAGCATAAGACGATAGCTACACCTGTGTGTATGCACCTTTAACTGGGGATTAGCTTAGTTTAGCATAGCACCCCATCACTTCACAGTAGAGCAGTGCTCCACATTAAACACTTTTTGCCTCAGTCAGAACCTCTAATTATTATTCCTCTTCCACTTTCAGCTTTCCAGCACAGCTGTTAAAATCCTTTCATGAATTTCTTTTAACATATCTAAATGTATTCAGAGCCAGGCTAGCTGGTTGCTCCTGCCTCCACTTTTTATGTTAACAGTTTGATTACCAATCATGGCATACAGAATAGATTTGGGATATCCATTATGTAGGATTATCTTTTTGATCATGGACAGTTTTTCCCTGGAATATTCTCATGTTGAGAAAATGTAAATAATTCATTTAATGCTGACACATGGGGGAGCAACGTTTGCAAAAGCAGTCATAGTTTTTGTCGACTCCCTTTTTGAAGGGAAAAAAAATAAAGGAATAAATGTTTCTACTACAGAGCAGAAACTATTCACAGCACTTCACTTGTTCCATATGCTGTCATGTTATAGCCATGTTCCAAATGGATTAAATTCATTTTCCGCCTTAAAAATCTACACAAAATGCCCCATAATGGCAATGTGAAAAAAAATCTGCTTGGAGGAAACCAAGCACTGCTCATGACCTGCTTAATACCAATGCAATGAAGCATGGTGGTGGCAGCATCATGCAAGGGATGTGAATGCTTATGCACATGTTATATTTTTGTTTTTATTTTTAATCAATCTGCAAGAATTTCAAGCAAACTATTTTTATTTTGTCATTATGTGGTATTGTGTGCAAAAAAATAAATTTAATCAATTTTGGAAAAAGGCTGTAGCATGACAACATGTGGAACGAGCAACTCCAAACATATACCCAGACTCATAAAGCTCCAGCCACACGAAGAACTGTAGTAAAGAGTAAATAGTATAGTAGCGCATATACAGTGACACAGCTAAATATGGGTAGACTGGCACAGCGAAGCAAAGGCAACTCTATGAAAGACAGAGGGGATAAAGACAAAGAAAGCTAAGCTACATGTAACAACTAAGCGGGGGTGTTATTATTATGAAGCAGCAGTGAGTCGGCACCGCAGTCTGCCTTTTATTCAGGAACAGACACTGAAGCTCAACTGGAGCTGAGGGATCAATGAACAGGCCTCCGCTGCGTCAACTTGGCAAGCCTTCACTCAAATCAAGAGCTGTTTATCTATGCATATACAAGGCCCTTGGAACTTTGTGTGTTTGTGCGTGCGTGCCTGTGTACTGAAACGTCTTTGTGCACGCGTGCATGTGAGGGCACAAATCTCAATAAGCTGCTGAAATGAAGCAGCAAATTCTTCGGATACACACAGAGACATGCTCCTTTAGTCGTAATGCTTCCTTTTAAATAAAAGTGGGGGTCTGAAATACACAGAGAAGCATTTAGTGTCTTATTTAACAATTGAGTGGTTTTTTTGGACTCAGCCACAAAGTCTAACCAGCCAGAAAGATGGAATGCTGATTGAAAGAGGGAACCACTTTAGTCTTTTCACCCCGATTAAATCATCTTACTGTTCCTGTCGCTCTCAACACTACTTGCTTCTCACGCAAAAGTTATCGTGTACTGATTTACCAGTTTACCTTCATTCATCGCCTTTGTTCTTTTCAGTTCCACGGTCAGTGATTGAAACACTTTTCTTCCCCTTTTGATGTTATTCTTCCATTAGAATTGAGAAATAGAGTGGTGCCTACCTCCCCTACTGTTTAAACAAGTGGAAGACTGAAACATAAATATTTTTTCAGCCTGACTCACTCACTCTCCCCCTAAGAATACCTGAAGATGAAGATGAAGAGCATGAGGAGCATGCAGAAAGTGGCCACGTTGTCCATGGTCTTCATGAGCACCACCAGCTGTCTCTGCAAGGCCGGCATGAAGCGGACCAGTTTGAGGACGCGCATCAGCCGGAAAGTCCTCAGCACCGACAAACCCCCGCCCTGCTGTCCCACGATCTCCCACACGCTGTCCGGAGAAAAGACAAAAACACATTTATAATTCACGTAAGGTCCAAATTCCAGTGAACTGTCTTCAAGTCAGGCGAGCAAAAACCCAATTTTTCACTTTCTCTAAACACTGCGGGTTCCCAGATGTGGTCCTGACCACACTGACACAAATTATGGTCTAGCACTGCACAATCATTTTCTACAAAGAATAACATTTTCAGTAAGTTATGAAATGGTGAAAATGTGCTGCTTTTTTAATGCTTTAAAAATGATTTTTTTTTTAAGTCAAGTACTGCTATTTGATCAAACAATGAAAGTATTTATTCTTCTGGCCACTTTGGATCAGGAGAGAAACCTGTAAACAAACACTTAACAATAAACATAAGGATAGCATAACATTATAGCGATTGTGGCTCAAAAGTTGGGAGTTCGCCTTGTAATCGGAAGGTTGCCGGTTCGAGCCCCGGCTCGGACAGTCTTGGTCGTTGTGTCCTTGGGCAAGACACTTCACCCGTTGCCTACTGGTGGTGGTCAGAGGGCCCGTTGGCGCCAGTGTTCGGCAGCCTCGCCTCTGTCAGTGCGCCCCAGGGTGGCTGTGGCTACATGTAGCTTGCCATCACCAGTGCGTGAATGGGTGGATGACTGGATGTGTAAAGCGCTTTGGGGTCCTTAGGGACTAGTAAAGCGCTATACAAATACAGGCCATTTACCATTACACAAATGTAGTACTTCCTACACCCTCTATCCTTTCAGCTCCCTTGCCTTAACAGCACTGTCCATTTCCATTAGTGTGAAAAATGAGAAAACTGTAGAAAATATCGTAGCTTTATCCTCCTGAACTGATTTGAAATTTATGTGTGAAAATGCTTTTAAACACAAGCTCTGTCTCCTTTTAGCTCAGTTTTGGTCTCCACCTCCAGGTGAAGGAAAAATCAGGTTTGATGCACCACTATAAGATTACCAGACACTATTCAGTACCTTTGCCTAACTCCTGTTTAGTGTTGTACATAAAATTAATTCAATTAAATTCAGTTTAATTTTATTTATAAAGCACCATATCACAACAACAGTCACCTCAAGGTGCTTTATATTGTAAGGTAAAAACCCTACAACAATACAGACTAACCCCAACAATCAGACGAACTTGCATAAACAAGCACTTGGTGACAGTGGGAAGGAAGAACTCCCTTTTGGCTTATTTTCCTCAAAGTCCTAAATATGGTATTACTGAGAAATATAAAAAATCTTCACAGACAGTGCTTTTTAAATGTATTAGATTTTCTACTAATGTCTTTATTTTTTGATACATAAGAAATTGTTTTATATTTAATTTTATTTAATGCTGTGATACACAGTTTTATATATAAAAGTATTAAGTGATAATTGCGTGCTGGAGGACTAAGGTTACCCAATACAAAGTGGGTTTGTGTAAAAAAACAAAAACAGAAAAGAAAAATAAATCTGGATTAATATATCCAAAGAACTACCACACTACATTCATAACCTGCAGCTGGACTAGACACACCGAGGCCTGATGACAAACAATCCCGTTCAAGCAATTCATCATTTTTCAGAGCTATCAAACTGCCAGAACTACAAGCACACTAGTATTCTCTTTTTCTCTTTTTCTCTTTTTAAAAAAGGTTTTTCTCTCCATTTCAGCTTTAAAAAAAAAAATTAAAATAATAAATGCACTTTTACGTGACTGAAAACAAACCTTTTCTGAAATAAACTTTCTGATTTCTTTCTCCCAGGGATAAAGGAATTCAGAATGAATGTTTCGATATGAAGACAGGGCCGAAATTGAGAGATTGGGAAACAATAATAAAGCCAAAACAACCTCATCTCTCCAGACTAGCAACTGGATCACATCACTGATTACGTTCCCTTCTCCAACATGTCGAAACTAAGTAAGAAATCTCCTGTTTAGTTCTTACACTGGCGCACACACCACAACAACTGCGAAGGTAAAAGGAAAACACTGAAAAGACCTTTTTTTTCTATTCAATTCATGTAGCACCAATTCACAACAATGGTGCTTTTTTATTGACAGGTAAGTGCCTTAAAATATTTGAGAGAAAATTCTAATTCTCATTATCGCACTCCCCCCTATGGACAGCAGCTGGCGCCAGTGGGAAAGAAGAACTCCCTTTTAACAGGAAGAGACGTCTGGAAATATCAGGCTCCGGGAAGGGCAGCCATTTGTGCCCACTCAGTTGCAGAGTGGTCAGGTAAAGGAAGAAGAACTTTACCTTTCATCTGAATTTTGCCACAATGCACCCAGATGACCCTGAAACCCTCTTTTAGGACAATGTAGCAAAAGTGAAAAGTTACCAAACACAAAAAAGAACACAAAAAGATAGACCCAAAGGTCAACTGGGTCTTGATCTAGGCAGAGATCTTTTGACAGAGACAAACACGAACTGTGGTCTCTAACAGGAAATCCTGAAGAGACCAGGTCAGGTTTCAGTGGGTTGAATTGTGCTACGTACCAAATCACTGATCCAAAGCATGCAATTTATAAACACAGCATAGGTGATAAAAATGCAGTTTTTTGAATGGCCAGGTCAACGTCAGGAGTTGCTCCTGCAAAACCTTGGAAGAGAAGTTTGTGATATGGCTGCAAAATTCCATCACAATGATGTCAGGGACTCTTTTTCCTTTGTTTTTTTTGCTTCAACGAACATTATTTGAAGGCTGTGCATTTCATTCGGTCAGGTTGCGTTTTGTATTTTATTACATTTTGTTTGAAGATCTGACACCGTGTGAGATCTGCACAAAAATAGAAGAATTCATATGGGAGTTGAATTCGTTTTCACTGCACTGAACAGGGTTTGTGTTCCCAGTGGCATCCTTTTAAATATAGAAACCAAGTGCAGAAAAGGATACGTGCTTTATTTTAGGGCATTCCTGTTGCTAGAGAGTGAGTCCTCACCTGATGACCACAATTATGCCGTCAAAGATATTGTAGGGGTTTTTGATGTAGCCAAAGGGCCCGTACACCAAAACCTTCAGCAGCATCTCCAAAGAAAACAGGCTGGTGAATACGATGTTGCTGATCTCCAAAGCATTGGTCAGCTCCTCAGGCTGAAGAGACAGAAAGACAAACAGGGCAGTAATTAATGTGTTATTACAGAGGAAGCAGCTCAGGATAACCTGAAAATGATCAGAAGTTGACTGTATGACTACAGAATAAACATCTGCTGTATCACATGAGTAAAAGGCAATATGCCGAAGACTAAATGCAACTAAAATATGACAAATTGGTCACAGTTTCTGTCTCTCACACACACATTACACCATATATATCATAAATGCATGTATGTACAGTGTCTTTCTCTTGCACTGGGGCAAGCACACCGATTGGAGTGCTGACATGCAACGTCTGCTCAAAGCTCATCAGAGAAATGGACTGCCGCTCACATTTCGATCAATCAAATGGTGTGTGTGTGTGTGTCTGTAAGCATCTGAGCGCAGAGGGGAAAACAGGCAATGAGAACAAGCAGACAGACAAGGGAAAGAGCTTGCGAGCCAAAGATAAAAGGCGCGGCACATCCAAATGTGACGCTTTATGTAAATCAGACTTCTATAGCGGGTATCAGTAATTATTGGCGGGAAGAAAAGAGGCGGAATGATGTTGTGTGTCTGTGGCCTGTGCAGCAACCCAGACAGGCTTCATGAGGCCTTTCATCTCCATGCAATAAACAGTTTACACAGCTCAAAACGTGGTGTCACACACACACACAAATCTGTAGCACGGACAGGATAGAAGGTGTTGAAGGCCCAAAATGGGTTTTTACGTTTTCTATCATAAGTGTATGTGTCTCAATATCCCACTGTGAGTGTGTGTGTGTGGGTATAAATAGAGTCATCGTCCCAGCAGAAACATAATCCCCCGGCTGAACCAGGAGGTAATGCAATGTAATGTAAACAGTGTGTGTCATTAAGGCCCGTCCTGGTGGGCTGTCACTAATCACTACACACCATGACTGTTTAAGCAGCGATTACACAACACTAGCAAGGATACACAGAGAAAAGGAGACAGAGATTAGCATCACCAGTTGAATAACAGATCCACGTGCTGAATCGTGGCACCAGTTTGTCTAGAGCCCTTAAGCAGCAAAGTCAATCGGTTACTTAGAAATACGCTCACTGCTGGTATTGTTACACTGCTTTCATGTCAAACTATGGGAAAGACAAGAATTCACCTCCTCCAGTGTCCAGAACTTGGAGAGATCAACTTTGAATGGGTCTGTAACGACCTGGTTCGATCCTTGGCCATTTCATCCTGTCTTTAAGTCTCGCAAAGGGAATCGCAACGCTCATGGTAAACTAGGCTACAGACACTTCTTGTGTCTTGTTTAGACTAGTATGGAGATGCTGTACTGAGGGCATGTGTAGGGATTGGTTTTGCCTTAGAACAGGGGTAGGCAACTCCAGGCCTCGAGTGCCGATACCTGCAGTTATTAGATGTGTCCATGATGTGTCCAAATGGCTAAATTACCTCCTCAACATGTCTTGAAGTTCTCCAGAGGCCCGGAGAAAACCTGCAGGACACCAGTACTCGAGGCCTGGAGTTGCCTACCCCTGCCTTAGAAGATGGACCAGGTTAAATGCCAGTTGGAAGTTTGGTGGTTCAATCCCTGGCTCCTCCAATCTTATGCCAGAGTAGATACAGAACCACAGGTTAGTTCGTCAGTGTGTGTGTGTGTTAATCCTAGGCAGAAAGTCCTTAGATGTAAAAAACAAAAGGTGTCAGGCAGAGTTGAAAAGTGCGATATATAGCACTTATATGTAGGTGGAACTATAGGAGGAGAACTTCTGGTCAAAACCAGAAGAAAATTCAATTCAATTTAATTTTATATTGTAGCCAAAACACAACAACAGTCGGGCTAAGAGCAGTTTATACTATAAGATAAAGAACCTACAATAAGAGAGTGAAAACATCAACAATCAGATGATGCCAATGTGAGCAAGGACCTGGTGACAGAAAAAAACCTCCCACAGAACGAGGCTCAGGGAAGGGCCAACCGGTTGGGTATAATCTGTGAATCTCTGAGCGTCTGTACTGATGCATTATTAAAATGGCAGTAAAAACCAAGACAATCGTACACTCGAGTCTTCAATCTGATTGCTGCAATAGGAGCAAAAGCCGCAAGGTTACAAAAATTGTGCCCTGATATGAGACTGCAGAGAGCAATTCTGAATATTTCCTGAATACAGGCACAGAGCGTAGATTTTAGTGGTGTTTTACTATAAGGTTGGAGATTGTAACCAACTGAATTCCTGCTCATTACCTTTCCTTCACAAACAAGTAGTTCAACTTTCAGTACACTGCCAGACGTGTACACGGGTGCAAAAGATCATAATTATGAGCGCCCATTTAAAACAGTTAAACCAGAAAGGCCAGAATTTCAGCCTACCCTTAAGTCACTATTTTATTTGCTAAAATAAAAGTGCAAAAAGTACACAGCAGCAGCATGCTGACAAAGGAACAGCTAAAAAAAACCTTCTTAAATCTTAGAGATGAATCGCGTTACTCACTGGGCGCATGTCTGAGTCGTGAAACAAAACAAGTCAAAAGCAACCACCATCAACAGAAAACTTCAATAAAGGGTGTTGACAGCTTGTTTGAGTTTCAACAAGTACACACTTACAAGTTGTTGCTTGGTATTAAGTCATTTTTTTCCCACAAGACCCTGAATTTAACAATAGGCCCGGAGGCAAATATCAGTCCAACAACACCAAGTGCTGATGTTGCACCATAACTCAGAGCTTGAACTTTCAGACTGTGCTTGTTATAATTAGCATTTTTAAAATAGGTTGTAATGGCTTTTGAGAATTGCAAGGAAATAATGCACAAGTTTTACTGACTTCAGCTGATAATATCAGCATTGACTGTTGGTAGACTAGAGTTAGAGGTAAACGTAAAGCAGTTTATATTCAACCAGTTGAGCTGTGGGTGCAAACAGACTTCCTGTTCTTAATATCAGCACTAGTGCTTTTTTAGTTTCCCCAGAGACTTGAAATCTATGTTTCTGGCACTCCAACTGTCCAAGGTTACTTTGTGTCATGTAGTATGTGAAGTAGTACTGTTGTTTGTATGTCTGATGTGCTAAATAAAAATTTGAATGACCAATTTGTCTTCCTGGAGAAGCACGGAAAAATTAAGAACACAGAAGTGCCATTGCCAGAAGGTTTTCTTGTTTCCCAGCACAGTGTCAGATGCATGGAGGAGACACATGTAGACAGGCAAATACCCTAGCAGAGCTGGACAGGGCCGTAGAAGGTCCTTAACCCATCAGCAGGACTGGTATCTGCTCCTTTGCGCAAGGAGAACAGGATGAGCACTGCCAGAGCCCTTCGAAATGACCTCCAGCACCACACTGGTCACAGTGGTGCCCAATTGGCAGGTCTACAACTGGTGCCCTGTGCTTTTCACAGATGGGAGCAGGTTCCCTCTTTGAACGCGTGAAAGAGTTTGGAGAAGCCGTGGAGAAGGTTCTATTGCCTGTAACATCGTTCAGCATGGCCGGTTTTGGTGGTAGGTCAGTGATGGTCTGAGAGGCATATCCATGGAGGGACACACAGGTCTCTACATATTAGGCAATGACACCTCCACTCCCATTAGGTATCATGATAAAATCCTGGTGCAGTGGGTCCTGGGTTCCTCCTGGTACACAGCAGTGCCCAGCCTCGTGCGGCAGAGTATGTTGGCAGCTCCTGGAGGATGACTGGCCCCTACGCTCGCTTGACCTAAATCCAGTAGAACACCTCTGGGACATTATCTTATCCAACTAATAAAGTCATGTCAATGTTCAGTAAATGAAAGTGAGAAAGTAAGAACGTGTGCAACTTGTAAAAGTCAGTAACTGCCATAGTTATTCCAAGCAACCAGTGTGGCTTCAGTGTTTGATTTCCTGTGCTTTGCAATTTGAGAATAGGTCAACGAATTGTCATATTTAGGTTTTTGTACATTGTACCCTTTCACTCGTTATGCATTTTAGGTTAAGCACCAGCATGTAACACAGCTGTGTATTACACTACACAGTAGAGAACATGTACAGAGGAGAGGGCCACATTGTTAAAAAAAGAATAATTTGCCGACAGTCTGCGGCGCAGCTCCTATCAGTGAACCCTGCTTCCTGAAAAACAAGCTTTCCCCCGTTTTATCTCACCTCTTTGTCTTTGTGTCTCCTGTGTCTGATTCTGTGTTCACAGACACAGATCAATCTGTTCGTTTGATCCCGTTGCTTTATTGTGTCCATTCATTTGTACAGGGACGAGTGTGGCGGCGGCAAATCCTTCATATTCGTGCACGAGCGCGCACAGATACATGATTAAGGAAAGTTCAAGGGGGTAAACAAATGCGGGGGCACTTAGATGTTTGTGTTTTCTCTCAGATGAATGCCCTCACACACAGTTATGCAGAAGCACACTCACACACACACACACACACACACACACACACACACACACACACACACACACACACACACACACTCAGTGCAGTGTGCAAAGAGGCGTCTCCAAAGTTACATTAATAGCCATGTGCACGCACACATCCACAGGCCACACACATAAATCCACACAGTGGAGCTCTACTCCCACACTCCTAACAATGTACGCACACATTTCTGCACAGACTCACACTTATAGCCATGCATGCAGACACACACATCCAGCTGTATAATAGATGTGGTTGATAAGCCAGAACAAGAAGTACACTTTTTATGAGGTGAGACTTGGACTGCAGACATCTGGGCCTTGAGACCGAGGTTCAGGTCATTATTTTTCCCCCACTGTTTCTGCTCTGCTATTGTTTCAGCTTGTATATTAGACATTCCTCAGACATCATGCAAGATTACTGCAAGAGAATGAGACCATAAAAGAGTTTCTCACACACAGAAGTGCGCATAGGAGCACACAAGAGGCAAAGAGGGAGAAAGATACGCCAACGAAACAACATATGCATACACATACGCTAGTGTCACAGAAGCCTCACAGCCATTAACTTATCAAACGGGAAAAATTTCTTAATTGACTAATGGCCAGTGAGGTGTACGTGCTACCTAGAGAGAGATTAATGCGTCCACATGCACGACCGTGTAAGCGAGAAAGACACTCTTGCTTTTCTAATTGCTTCCTTCGATGGCTGTTTCCTGGGTAATGAGGCTGCGGGAGCATTAGGAGGTAAAGTGTGTTAGATGAGGAATAGCGTTATCTGGTTAGCACTAATGTAATGCCACCTAATCTGATGTGATCTAATCTAAACGGGATGCTGTGCTCCGCGGCGCTCCAGACTGTCAATGATGCAGCGCCATGTCCGGTGTGTGCGGCGCGCGTGTGTTAGTTTAATCAAGTGGTTTTCATGGGCTCGCTACAGAAGAGGGCATTTCAAGTATGAAACGGACAATGATACACTCACTACTGGGGTTAGAGGTGATTTAATAACGATGAGGAGGATACAGTATCTCCTCATCATTGCCTTGTCTGAGATGATTTAATGATTAGGAAGTCTATAGCAGCCACTTAACAATAATTATGAAATGAAATAATGATGCGGAGTGTAATTTGGCTTTTGTTGGCCATACTGATACTACGATGGCCCTGAAACGCATTGCAACTTGAGAAAATGCCAGTAAATAGAAACACAAAACAAAACGAAATGCCACAAAAGCCCTTCCCCCCCTTGACACAACAAAGACAACGTTGTTTTTGGTGCTTTGTAGCATTTTTTTCTTAAGTTGCAGTTGCAATGCAACCATTAGAAGTCTTCTTGCTAACTTGATTTAGGTTTGCAACCCATCAAGATTTAACTCAACATCCATTGATGTCAAAGAAACAGGTTAACAACATGGAACAATATGGGCTGTCCTTGGTGTTTTTAAAGCTTTTCTTCTTCTCTTTGCTGTGACACTACAGCAGGGGTGTCCAGTCCTTCAGAGCTACTGTCCTGCAGCTTTTAAATGCATCCCTACTCCAACACAGTTAAATCAAATGGTTGGATTACCTCGTCAGCATGCCATGAAGTTTGGCAAATACCTGAAAACAAGCCATTCATTTGATTCAGGTGCGTTGGAACAAGGATGCGTCTTAAAGCTGCAGGACAGTAGCTCTTGAGGACTGGAGCTGGACACACCTGCACTATAGGATTCTCTTTTTTGTCTTTTTTTCTGCTGTTCTGAGATAGTACACTCCAGTCCTTCTAAGCTTCAGCTCCCGAAGCAGTAGTAGGCTACAGATACATGGTACAACATTGGTCCCAGCCTTATTGAGCCTATGCAATGTTGAAAATGTAAAGTGACAAACTTTTGAATTATTTCTTCTCAACTTGCTACTTTGGGCATCCAAACACAGAAGTGTAGAAAGTAAGTAAGTAAAAGACTGCACTCACGATATGTGTGAAGAGCTGCAGCAATATAGCTTTGCTGTTCCCTCTGTGCCACACATAAGGTAACAGTGTTATGGTAGGTTTTTAGTGCTATACATGAAACTGCAACTCCCTCTTTGACCTTGAGCCTGGCTAAAGCCTTGCCTTTTCAACTCTGTTGTTGTCACGAAACCCGCAATGCGCAAAAACCACAGCACTCCAATCATTATTGTTTTATGTTGTGCCAACCATGAACTGGCAAGTCGCATTAACATTCTTATTGATGGGGTGAATTCAAACAGAAGGACTATTTGAAGTTAGCTTAGGAAGTTGCTATAGTCATTTTTGGCTTATTGTACCTTTGGTTTTGGTGCCTTCATGGATCTGTCGTGGCAACAGTGTGACCAGTCTCACTCCCAACTTTTCATTTTTGAATTCTTGGTCAGGTTCCCTTGAATTCATGCTGGATGCACTTTCTACTCATGAGCTTCATTTTAGCAGTGTGCAGATTTAATGTTGTGAATAAGAATATTTTAGACCAAGCTGTGATGTTTCCAAAAGCTTAATGAAATTGTTTTAGTAGCTCAATCCGATCGAAGAAGGAAAACTAAGAACCTGTGTGCTTTAACTGGATGCAAACTTTTTCTGACAACACTGGCTTGGCCAATGTACAAATTAAAATTTAGGCTTGACAATGGGAGTAAAGCTAAGCTAATTGGCTACCTGCTGTAGCTTAATATTTACTGAACAGATATTATAGTGGTCATGCTTATTTTTCATTATATCAAAAGATCATATTTCGTACTAATGCAATAAATCTGGTGTTAAACAAGGCTCAATTAATATAATGGTTTCTTTAGTAAGTTCTCTAAACAACAATGTCACCTTGTTATTATGGCATCTGACATATTCTGTCATAATAAACAATATAAGTCAAATGAACTTTTACTCCCGGTCTTAAGAAAACTTAAGAAATTTCAGTACCAATAAAGTTCTTTTGGACAAAGGCTAACCATGATTCCTTGGAGTGATAATAGTTAAGAGATGGAACTGGACTTGCTGCATTGATAAGGTTTTAGGAAAATTATTTAAAAAATCTGTGATAATTTCGATAAATAGCATGTAGAGTCATGTGAAAAAGAAAGCTTTCACAGGACCCTAGGCAGTCCTGTGAAAAAAGAAGTAATGCCTCCGTTAAGAGCCTAAATCACAGCCATGTGCTGCTAATCAAATACACTTGATTAACTAATTATCAGCAAGTGTGACCATCTCTATAAAAGCAGAAGTTTTGGCAGTTTGCTTGTATGGAGCGTTCAGGTGTGTGTTAACACAATGCCACAATCATCCCAAGAGTGAGCAGCCCAGCAAATTCACCACTAGGTTAATCCGTGTAACACTCTGAGATGCAGTTTCTGTTTCTTGTTTGTTTTTTGTTTAATTTTTTTGGGGGGGGCGGGGGAGTTCACAGGTCTCAGTTAGCATGTTAAATGTTCAACTTAATGACAGTACAATTAGAAAAAGGCCGGCTTGTTTGTTTGTCTCTAAAAACAACACGGCGGCAAAGCTTACATTTGCAAAATTGCATCTGAGCAAACCACAAGACATCTGGAACAATGTCCTTTGGACAGATGAGACCAAAGTAGAGATGGTTAATCATAAAGCACAGCACCACATTTGGCCAAAACAAACACAGCTTATTCAATACAGTTCACTTCCATTTTTTTCTGTAGTGCCAATTCAAAATAACAGTCACCTCAATGTGTTTTATATTGTAAGCTGAAGACCCTGCAATAAAGAAGAAGGAATGAAGAAAGAAAACAGCAACTATAAAATGACAGCATATGAACAAGCACCTGGCAACAGTGGGAAGGAAGAACTCCCTTTTAACAGGAAGATGCAGAGTGGTGTCATCTGATTACCTGATCCAGCCCTAACCATAAGCTTTATGAAAAAGGAAAGTATGACCTAATCTGAAAGTAGAAATGGTGTCTGTCTCCCAAATCCAAACCGGGAGTTGCTTTTGTAGAGGAGGGCCCTAAGATGGGGCCACAATACTCAAGACCTTGTATGTAATATTAGGAAATACACCAACTGTGTTTGTATTGATATTACATACAATACCAACTGTCAAGAATGGTGGTGCTTGTTTTGCAGCCTCAAGAACTGGGCATCTTCCAGACATTGAGTAGATTGTTCACTCCTGCGTATACCAAAGTGTTTTAAAGTCAAATGTAAGGCCATCTGTTCAGAAGCTGAAGCGTGGCCCAAAATGGGTTATACAAATCTACAAGAAAAGAAAAGAATCAAGTTATTGCAATGGCTCAGCTGGTGTGCAACCTTTAACCCGATTACAATGCTGATATAACCTTGGGAGAGCTGCGCATAAATGAATGTCTGCAAACCTCAGTGAACTAAAACAATGTTCTAAAGAATAGTGGCTGAAAATTTCTGTGTAGCAAAGTGAGTACAGACAGGGATGAAATGATTACTTCAGTGTTTTGCTGCTAAATGTGGTTCCGCAAGCAACTAAAACAAAAGGTGAGTTTTTCACAGGATCTGTCATATCTTGCTTTTTGGCATGACCACAATATTTGCTTTCCACAGGTTTTGTCAAAGATTACTTAGTTTTTTGGGGGGTTTTGTGGTTTTTTTTTTTCAAGAATCATTAATCTGTGTGTTCATTTTTTTCCTCTTTTAATGAAATGTTAAATCTTTCCTGCATAAACATCTGCTCTCCAAGGCAAAATAAAGGCTGAGACCAGTGCTTAAAGCAACAATAAGATAGGGATGAATTGGCAGATCCAGCAGAAGAGCTTGAAAGGAGAACTTTCTAAATACAGGCAGCATGTTATTTGACATCTCACTGAACCAGGAAATAACCGAAGCCATCATTTGATCACTCCATTGATTCTCTCTTTTTGATTTCATAGCCTTCAGGGCTGGAAAAGCCCTCGTTTTATAAGCCAGGATTAGGGACTGTTGTTTTGCCTTCTCCGTCTTACCGTCGTTCAAATTAGAAAAACACATTTCCTAGGCCTGTCTTGGAGGGTGGCCAGTGTCTTCACATGCCAACTCTACATTCCTCCGCCAGGGCAGGATAAAAGCTGAATAAATATTGTCTCTGGTTTGAGCAAGAAATACAGCAAGAGGGTCTTTTCTTGGTTTGGCAGGGGCAGAAAAAAACACGCATGTCTGCCCAGTACAATGGGGCAATATGTAAAGAGGTGTTCATCGCACATAAACACACTGTTTATTAATTCCATCACCGGCAGCACAGAGAGGGATTTTAAAATTTGGTTAATGACATGACCTTACTTTAATGAACCTGATTCTGTTTTATTCCTGGATTAATTATCAGGCTGTTTTTATTTTGACAGAAAAGAGAGAGCTGTCTTAAAATAGTCACGTGCCCATACAATTCTGCATCACATCCAGCAAATGTGAGGAGATTTTTTTTAATTATCACTGTAATCAGTTACTAAAATCAACAAAATGTGACTATTGGGAATTTCTCAAAAACAGGTAGCCTGGAACTAAAAGCAAGATGTTTTCCTAAAATTAACCACACAACTCTGATGTTGAAACCTATTAAACAAAACATCAATATCACTGATTTTAAAAAGAAGCTTAGCCTAAAAACTTCAATATATGGCTCATATGAGCTTCCATTTTCACCGCTCCTCCTATAATACCCCCAAGTATACATGGTCCAAAAAGGGAAATGCGAGGGCTGCATTAGGGTTGTGTATTTTGCTTCTTTTCCAACACTCATGAAGGAAGAACACAAGCTCAAACACGTGCACGATGCGCAATCGCTGACATGTTTTGCTGTTTCTTAGCGCTCAAAAGATCAAAGAGCACCGATATACTATTCCTCTTCAAGTGAGTAGCTTTTAAGGTCAATAAAGTCAAACTGCTGCTTATGGGAAACATGAAGCAAGTGACCCAAAAGTGACTTCAGATCACTTTGTGCTCATGTAAAAGCTGCACAGCCAAATCAATATTCATGTCGGTGCTAAAAAGCTTTCACTATAACACCAACTCCAATTAAAAAAAAACACAGGAACCATGCATTTAAACCTTTTCCCTTGACACCTCTGTTTTGCCATGCCTCTTATACTTCTACTCAAACTATTTTGGTATCAGCGCCTCTTCGCTGAGGGAGCGAGAAAGGCCGACGAGGGAGCTGAAGAAAAAGGATGCAGAGGAAAGAGTGACAGGCTGTCTCTGTGGCCGTATAGATGTAAAGTGAGAAAGAGGTTGACCTTCCCAAGTAAACAGACTATGGGCTGTGTCACATAGTTGGCATGCACGCAACTATTCCATCAGCTCCACCATAAATGGTAACAGTCTTAAACAGCACAGGGAGATAAAACAGACACCCTCTCTTTACTCGTCCAACCCGCCCTCCACACATCGCCCCCTGTATCCCATCACCTCCGAGTCCTAACACTCCCCTTATCCATATCCAACACTCTATTTCATTATCTTTTTATATCTCCGTCTCTGTGTCGCATACACATTTACATACACTGCTCGCTGGCACGGTCTGCTGCCCCTCTGCGCACAGAGCATGTGTGCGCTGGTTCAAGTGTTTGTGTATGTTTTTCTGAGTGTGCATTTAAGAGATAGGAAACAGACAGAGGGGTTCTGTTATGTGTCACGGACAGCGAGGCTGAGGCTGTAGCTCTGCACAGGGGACTGCAGGGTAACAGTAGGTCTGTATTTTGAAGGACGCGCATATGAATCAATTGGACCTGTGGTTTACATTTCAGGGGTAAAGTCACATCTGCACATACTGTACATATATGTGTGTGTGTGTGTGTGTGTGTGTGTGTTCATTTGGACTCATTCAGTGTGTCAGATCCTTTTATATGTCTTGAGCTAAAGCGTAATTATTTGCAGAGCAGTATTTAAAGCTCATGGCTCATGGCCAAAAGTATTACATCTGCTCTTTAATCACTATAATGAGTAAATATTCTATAGAGAGATGAAAAACTAAAGTGGGCCTTAATCTAATTTGAAAAGAATTATGCTGTAAATGCAAGACATGTTTCAGGCAGTTGTTTCAATCTGCCAACTAGCTGAACTAATTAAGCAACAAAAAAAATGATTAAAAAACAATGACATATCAGCACTTTACAGAGTGTTACTTTAATGGCTAATTTCCCCCTCCATAACAAGCATAGAGGAGCAAATGAATTTCTTTAAAAACTTGTTTATTATGAAACTGTTTAGACTTAAAGTTATGGATATGGCTGCTTTGGCTTCCTTGACTGACAGGTGTGCTAGCATATTAGCCAATAATTACTAATATAACTCTGTTATATTAGCTGTTAGTGGCTTTTCTAGCACTTAAATGGATTTATCTGTCAAAACACATGCTTGCTTTGAGGTACAACCCATCCAAGAAGTTTAAGTTTTGAGTAAAATTCAAGCATTTTATTAGTCAGGCACTTTTAGACAGGCTTTATGTTTATGAACGCTGGTTGCTAACCAGTCTAGCTAGCTTTAGCTTATGGGTTACAGCCGCTACATCCGTCCTTTAAATTGAATCTATAACCATAATCCGTCCTGTCTTAGTCTAGGTATATTCTTGTAAGGTTTAGAAAAAGGAAAGACCTTGGCAAAATTAGCTACATGCCCCATGTTTGGTGTTTATAAGAGCGCCAACAATCCAGCTGAATTTAGCTTGTAGAACCACATTAACTGTGCAACATGCTTACTCTAAGGATTTCTTTTCAATTGTACTATTGGGACATTGGCGTGGAAAAAAAAATCCAAAGCCAATAGAGCACAACAATGTCTTTGCAACTAGCAACAGAATATGTGGCTGAGACATTTCAAAGTTAGCACCAGTGGCTCTGGTGAGCAGATATAAAAGGTGGGATGCGAGACAGCTACACATTTGTCGTTTGAAAGCATGTCAAATTAACTACAGGCTGGCCATTATGTAATGTGTTACATTGTGTTTCGTAAAGGAAGTAAATCTCATACTGAAAACAAAGTGTGACACTCAGTTAAAGAGCTTCTGTGCTCACAGTCTCTGTCTGCCTGACAGCAATATCCGCTTTTACTGACATCAGAGCCATGAGTAAGAAAAAAGTGTGTTTAGGGTCTGAACTTTTGCCTCACACAAGTTAGATGTACATATTTTTGCCTCATTGTTTGAAATTTTAACCATGTTCAGTACAGGTATCTAACATTGTAACATTACTAAAGAAATCAACTGAAAAACACAGAAGATTAAGGATACTACACAAGTTTTAATATGTTGCATTGGTTTCAATACCTTTCCTCAAAATATGTCTTTTCAAAAGTAAAGCGTTCTCATATTGCTGCACTGCTGTGGTATTTGTGTATAGAATTATGGATAATAAACTGGTGAGAAAAATGGAAATTACAGTTAGTCTGGATCTTAAAGTGAAATCCGGAAATACAAACAAACACAGCTGCAAAGTGAAAGCATATTCTCTTCTATCTGCTCATACTTTGCATACTTTGTGATTGATGAGCACGTGCAGTGCATTTATTTCCAGCAGACACCCTGACGGGCTCTTAGAAACAGGTTGCGCTTCGAGTTGAATTCACTTTGCACGTGTGTTGTAGTCGTGTTTTGCATGTTTGCCTCTTCATCAATTATTCATCAGCGTGGTTGTTTCATCTTCATAAATTCTCAGCCAGAACTCTATAACCTCATTTGGAGACGAATTAGACACATAATACCAGCTCTATATTATGTGTCTGTGTGTATCATCTATTTACAGAACAGAAGGGGGTACCAGAAAACAGGTCAACGTGATCGATAAGCTGTCACACTCAACGCAGGTGAAGCACTTTCTTAAAGGTGTAGTTTTCTTTCTTTCTTTTCCCCTCAAACACAATCTTTGACTTGCAAACAGCAGATGATACTTTGGCGGTTCTATGATTTGTTTGGATTACATGCTATAGCCATAATTATGACATCTACACTGTCCAAAAGCATCAGCCACAAAAAACATCAGATCTCAACGAGAAATATATATATAGTGATATAGTAAATGGACTGATTTTTATATAGCACTTTTCTACTCTCCCGGAGTACTCAAAGCGCTCTATACAACATGCCACATTCACCCAATCACACCCATTCTCACAAGCTCTTTCTCTATACTTAGTGCTTTCTAACTACATTCACACACATTCATACTCCGATGGATGCATCGGAGAGCAACTTGGGGTTAGTATCTTGCCCAAGGATACTTGACATGCAGACTGGGGGAGCCAGAGAGCGAACCACCAACCTTCCGATCAGTAGGTGACCTGCTCTACCTCCTGAGCTACAGCCACCCCCATATAATCTGGGCATTTTGTAAGGAACAAAAGAATGCCACATGATTGGAATAAAACTGAAATCACTGAGCTCCTGGACAGTCTGAGATACAACCTGGAAGCATCGGATGGACCAAAGCATAATGTCCCAAGGTTGTTCTATTGAATGTATTTCAGGCAAACGTGGGGGGAAGTCAATGATTTCAATTGATCAGTTCCTTTGTCCTCTAGGAACTGTCTGCATACTCTCACCACACAGGGCGGGGCATTGTCATAGACCTGGAGGAACCCAGGAACCACTGCACTAGTGTAGGGTCTGGTGCAGTGGGCCCTGGGTGCCATTAGGTATCAGGATTCCATCCTGATACCTAATGGCGCTCAAGGTTGCCTAGCTTGTAGAGGTCTGTGTGTCCCTCCATAGATATGATTCCCCAGACCATCAACGAAACCACCAACAAACTGGTCATGCTGGACAATGTTACAGACAGCATAACAATTTCCATGTTCTCAAGACCAGAACCTTCTCTAATATGTGAAAAACAGGGAACCAGTGGTGCTCCTGCCATTTCTGGTATTCTATGGCAAATGCCCATCCGGCTACACGGTACCAGGCAGCGCGCAACCTATTTATCTGAGCACAAAGGAGCAGGTACTGGTCCTGTCGGTGGGTTAAGGACCTTCTATGGCCCTGTCAAGCTCTCCTAGAGGAACTGCAGGATGCAGGTATTGCCTCGCTAGCAGCAGTGACGCTAACCTTAACCTAGATTAACAAAGGATTTTGTTACTTAACTGACCCTCTCATTGTTCCTTTCATTTCTTTGTGCAGTGTATGATGCATCCACTTTGTCTGAGCCACAACCCATATATTATTGAACACATTTGTTTTTTAATCTAACCAAAAGTAAAATTACAGAAATTCCCACCGGGAAAGGCTATTTTAATCTCTGCTCTTGGGATTTCTGTTCATCGGCCAATTTCATTAGATACTTTCATGTTTAGAACACGTCCGTGCGGAAGCGGTTGTAGCTAATTAAATATCCAGCTAATAAAACAGCTATTTACTCATTGGAAAAGCTTATTCTTACCATATGGAGAGCGGAGCATTCATCCTAGCCAACCTCGTTTTTTGCTTTCCCATTTGTTTCCCAGACTTTGAGAAGGTGAAACGCCATCTCCAGGGCACCAATATTTATCAAATCTCCAAATTTCTCTGTTTACTTTCGGTCAGACTTGGAAACAAACACTTGAAGTGATTCATATAAAAATCAAGATCTTGGAAAGCTTTGAGGACATTGTGGTTTTTGCCCCTCCTGTTGAGTTTTTCTGCAAACAAGGTGAAGAATGCAAATCGGCCACAATTATCCATCCTTATCCACTTATCCAACTTGGGGTCACTGGGAGAACTGGAACCTACTGCAGCTGTCATAGGGTGGGAAGCAGAATACACCCTGGACAGGTCACCAATCAATCACATGGCTAATCCACAATGACTTACACATGATTGAGAAATACGTAACACACACACACACACACACACACACACACACACACACACACACGGCAGAATTATCCTCATTTTGAAAAAATAAATAATGTACAATAATAAATATACAGACAGCAAACAACAACAACATAAAAGAACAAATGTGTTTGAATGTCAACAGGACGTAAAAAGAAATAGTATTGAGAAGCAATGATGATGTGTTAGTGGCTGAGTCAGTGTTTCAGTCATTTTACTTATTTATTTTTGTTTGTGACGAGAAAAACAACAAGGTGAAGCAGCCACTGTGGTTGAAAAAGAAGCCAATATATAAATGTCAAAAAGTGCAGTTCCTCTAATGGCATCACTTGACTGTTTCTTAAACATGAACTGCATTAAAGATGGAGGTAGCCACTATGATGTCACCTGCTGATGGTGACAGCCTTTTTGGAGTCACCATCTCGAAAGCTTCTTTTGAAGCCAAATACAATAACAATTTAATGGGTGTATCTGAGTGTGAGACTGAGGACTGCTTACTGATTGGTTAAACAATGGTCAACGTTTTCCTATAGACGTTCCTAAATCTTTTTTTTAAACCAGCGGTCACCCATGCTGGCCACTAAAACAACAACAAGATTAGGGCACTTGCATTGACTTCATCTATCTGAGGAGTACAGCCCCATAAACCTCCATGAAAAAGATACTTCCACATTTGATCTTCATACTTTTGTATTCTCTATAGTTTCCCGTGCATGAGCTAGTCCAACTGGTATAGCTAATAACGCCCAAGCTCTATTTGATCATCCAAAGATGCTGACATCCCAATTATAAAAATACAGCTCATGACAGCTCAGTGAGATAACTACATCCCATTTCAATAGGTCAGCTTCCCAACCAACACAGGGGAGTTTCCTTCTATTGCCACTAAAGCTCATGAGCATCAAGGATAATGCAACACAATCCATAACTCTGTTAGACACATTTTGTGCTTGTTTGATCAAATTCAATTATATTGTATAACACCAAATTATAACAACAGTCACTTCAAAGCATGTTATCTTGTAAGGTAAAGGTCCTACAGTAATACAGAGAAAACCCCAACAATCAGATCACCCCCTAAGAGCAAGCACTTTGTAACAGTGTGAAGGAAAAACTCCCTTTTAACAGGAAGAAACCTTCGGCAGAACCAGGCTGAGGGAAGAGCAGCCATCTGCTGTGGGAGTAAGGAGAGGAAGACTGGACAAAATACATGCTGTGAAAGAGAGCCAGAGATTAATAATAACTAATGATTAAATGCAGAGTGGTGTGTAAGCACATCGAGTGTGAAAAGAGGCGGGTGAAGAACGATGTCCCATTGCATCATGGGACATCGAACCTACAGAGGGAAGATTTAAGGTCACCTGATCCAGCCCTATCTATAAGCTTGATCAAAAACAAAATTTGAAGGCTAACCTTAAAAGTAGAGAAACAGTTTCTGGGACAACCCGGTAATAATGGAATCCAAAACTCCAGCCTAAAGGTAATAAATGCATGAACTAATGTTTCAGCATCACTCTGAGACAGGATGTTTCTAAATGAAATGAAACATTTCAGTGTGGACATGTTTTAAATTAACTTAAAACACTTTATTTTTTTACTTTTTAATAAATTGCACATCATGCTGACTCCAGAGTTGTTACAGGATGTAATCTGAAGGTGTTTATTGCAGTTTAGACAAACCAGCAACATTTGATGAGGATCTTTATGATTTTGTTTAATTGCCTCCACATGACGAGAAATTAAATAATCAGAAATATTGTCTTTTAACTTTGGGAACTACAGATTCATTTGTTCAACCTCATGAAAATCCTTCATCTTACTCCAAAATGTAATAGATAAAATATGAACCTACGCAGTACTAAGAGCAATAGGTGGAAATTCAGGAGACTTTCTGCCCGTCAAACTAGTTGAAACAGGAAAAGTGGCAGCATGAGGTACACACTCAAAACTCCAGGAGGAAACTTGGCTGGACGATGTATGGAAATTGAAAGGCAGCCTCTCCTCCATATGGACGGAGTTACAGAGGAAAAGGAGGCTTAGTGATCTTTGTGGCTATTGGATGTCGATGGGCTTACAATCAATGAAGCGTCTCACTGAAGTCTTCAGCTGCCTGTCTGGAGACTGGAGGGATCCATGTTACCCAAACTAGAAAAGAGCACTCGAGAAAGAAGTGAAAAGGTTGAAGAGGACAAAAAAAAAAGGCAGGGGAGGAACTGACGCAGAACAGTGTGTGAAAAAAGGAAATAAAAGAGGTGGAGGTGAACAAAAAAAGAGCAAAAAGTGAAAAAGCAAAAAGAGGTTGATGGAGGCTAATAGGTCTACAGAGGGGGAAGAAAAGAGGAAGCAGTACAACCAGAATTAGAAAAAAAAGCTATGAGCAAGAGCACGAGAGGAAAAGTCAGGAGGAAAAAAAACGATGAAGGGAAAGTAGAAACTAGAAAGCTATAAAACTTACTCTGCGTGTGTGTGTGTCTCTGACATCTGGATATGTTTATAGGCACTGGGTCAGTGACCGAAAGTAACCCCCTAAAACCTGGCTAGGCTTCAATCTCCTACTACACACCCACACACACACACACATAAACACAATACTTGTGTCCTTAGTGTTATATAACTTTACACCAAAACCGCACGTGCCAAAAACATAACCCAAGACAATAGCCTCAAACACAATACATACCCCAAACCTGAAAGCTGCACTTGGCAATCTTCTTTATGTCCTCTATTAAAAAAATACTCATGAGAACATCAGAGGAGGAAAAAAGACACCACAAGACAACTTTTTTTTCCCGTTTTAGTAGAAATTGAATTGTAAATTACGAACGCTAATACAACGAATATCCAGGAATAGCATTTAGCTTTGCCAAATACCTTTTGAAATGTATTCAGTGCCTGTATGGAGTTGGCAACAAAAATAACTGATGAAGAATGGAAACAGATGTTTAATGAGATTCATGAAGCTACCAAATCTTTAATTTTGAGGGAATTTGCTTGGAAAATAAACATGACACACTTGTTGACCCTGGAAATTACTTCTAATTGTAGCAGGAGTTTAAATTCTCAACACTAGAGAAACTGTAGTGAAAGCAATGCAAATTACTGACATATTTTTTAGTCATGCAAATTATCAGACACCAGTTTGTACAGAAGGTTTTTTTTTCTCTCATGTATAAAGAGTACAGTTTGTGTTTGTATATGTATATGAAAATAATAAAGCTGTACTCAGTGTATGCAAAACTTTGTGTTTTTGTTTTTTAATTAAATTTCTCTTTTTTAATGAATTTTAATATTAGGATAAAATGTGTTTATTAGTAAAGCTTTGGTTAGGCAAAACATATCAAAACATAAATGACGCAAGTCTTGAGCAACCTGTCATGTCTTTATATTTGCTTTAAATGCTGTTTTTGTTTGTTCAGCCACTTCACAATAAATCATTTAAGCAGAAAAAAGGCACCTAACTCAAGGGATTTAACCACGCAGGTAGAGGGCTGCAGAAATGGTTGTCGGTCTGTAAGGTTCTCCTCTCTCCACAGAGCAACACTGGAGCTCTGTGAGAGTGACCATCGGGTTCTCGGTCACCTCCCTGACTAAGGCCCTTCTACATCAATTGCTTAGATTGGCTAGGTGGCCAGCTCTCGGAAGAGTCCTGGTGGTTCCAAACTTCTTCCATTTAACTGATGATGGAGGCCACTGTGCTCATTTGGACCGCCAATGCTGCAGAAATTTTTCTGTACCCTTTCCCAGATCTGTGCCTCGTTACAATCCAGTCTCAGATTTCTAACGGACAATTCCTTGGACTTCATGGCTTGGTCAAGTATGTGATCTTATATAGGGAGCTGTGTGTGCTTCACCAAATCATGACCAATCAACTGACTTTACCACAGGTGGACACCAATCAAGTTGCAGAAACATCTGACAGATGATCAGTGGAAACAGGATGCACCTGAGCTCACTTTTGAGTGTCACAGCAAAGGCTGTAAATACTTACGTACATGTTATATATTTTTATATAATTTTCATAAATTTGAAAGAATTTCAAGCAAATTTTTTTTGCTTTGTCATTATGGGAAATTTGAGGTGAAAAATGAACTGAATCCATTTTGGAATAAGGCTGCAAGATGACAAAATGTGGAACAAGTGATGCTCTGTGAATATTTTCAGGATGCACTGGGCCAATACAGAGAACCAGTATGAGCATTTTCCTGATACCTCTTTTAAACTCTGTAACCTCAACTGAAATCAATAGACTCCACTCAGAGAAATCGTCTGCAAAAGATCAAATGTTATACTGACACAGAAAAAAAGGATCAGTTACATCATTACTAATAGACAGACACTATCAATGCCAGTAAAAGTCTGCAGTACAACTGCATTAATATAAATACACATAGCTGGGTGGAGCTGTTGAAAAGCACTTTACGTGCTGCACATTTTCCTTTGACAATGAAAAGATTGACTGTAACTTAATTAACAGACACCTTAAGATAGAATGACTAAGCTCAGTGTGACCACTCTTTGCGTTCAGCAGATTTCCTTTTTTTTTCCTCACAGCAACTTAAAACAGACTGGATTCACACCTGGGCAACATCTGATCATACTGAATGTCAGACCGTATCCAGATGTGGCTACGGTCCGAGCATGCTGGATGTATTTACACCTTACATTATCATGCATTATTCCTAATCCAGACTAGCTAGCGCTAGCGCACGTTGCATGTGAATATCAGGTGTGAAGTGGGTCAAAGAGACAGCAGCGCAGGGATAAAAACAACCAAACAGCAGATTGAGAGGGAAAGAGTGAGAAAATCTGACGTCAGATGTTGCTGGGCCTTCCCTACCCGTTAAATCACCCCTTTACTTTCCTCCCTCTCTCGCTCTGTCTCTTTCCGTTTTCTCTCTCACATGGCTGTAATTATGCTCATGTAAACAAATGAGACCAGAGAGAGACATCAGGAATTCCAGTTGGGCCTGTGGGAGCGGTGTTGCTTGCAAAATCGCACAGAATGACACACGCACACACAGAGGATGTACAAGTCAAACTAATACTTTCCTACAATCGTTCTCTATCTGCGTGACTATATGCATCAGAATACTTCACATTTCCAGAGAGAAATTTTTCAAGGCATTTGAATATCACAGCACGGCAACTGCACATCCTTTTGTTGAAGAGAAAAACACATTAACTAACCTGCTCGTGGTACTCGATTCCCATGCTCAGAGTATTGATCAGAATCGCGATCATAATCCCTCGGCCAAAGTACTTGCTGTCCACGATCTTCCGGAAAGTGTCGCACACCAGCCTCCAGAAGTGAACAACCTTGGCGGCCGTTTTCCCCAACCTCCGGTGCTTCTTTTTGGGCTGCCGGCTGTCTCTTCTGTCCCTGTGGTGGAGGTCCTGAGTGAACTCGTATACCCCATCGCTGTCTGAGTCGCCAGGTGTCTCGTTGCCCTCGGTCCCGCCCTCCGATTCGTTGGCCAGGGCCTTGGCGCAGTAGGGGCAGCTCTCAGGGTCTAGTGTCAAAGCGGCCGTGTCCATGGCACTGCTGGTGGTGCTGAGGTCACGGGCTGACAGCTGGCAGGAGAGCTGGGCTGCAATGGAGTGAAAAAGGTCAGATGGAGAAGCTGAGGCAGAGAGAAGGGTACTGCGGTGGAATCAGCATGATTTTGATAAATTACATAAATGAAGTGGTTTGGACAAATTGTCAGATCCAATGAAAGAGATCGGTTGTGAATGGGAGCATTTTTAGACAGTTGCGTGTGTGTCAGGAAAAGTGTGTTTGACGGTGATGGGCAGTGTGTTATATGACTAATGCCTCGTCTCTACAGATTCTCTGGCCGCCAGCCAGCCTTTTTCCACCACCTGTACAACCCGAAGAGACCTTGACTGACTTTTGTTTGGCCTAAGACATTTTTTAAAAGTTGACCAAGAGGCATAAAAAGTTGGCTGGACATGAGGCATTAACATTTATTGACTCTAATTAGCACTCTATCTGCTTGTCATGAAAAAAGCAAAAATCTCTTTCTGGACAGTGTTGAGGCTTAGTCAGAACAAATCAATACTGCACAGCGCCAAATACGTGATTGCAGTTAAAGGAACACAACCACTGGTGTGTTACATCATTTCCTTCAACACCGATATGGAAATTAGCACAGGCTGAGTAAATGAGATAGCAGTGTTTCCCACACAAAGAGTCTTCTCGGGCAGGCTTCCCAGGTATATGAATGGCACCCCAAATACAGTATGTGATGATTAATTTTAGCATATTTTGAATTCTTTCTATCTGTCTGAGAGAACAATGTCATCTGTGATCGATTTACTGTTGGACCATTCCCTGACTCTTATTTTGTTCACTTGCTTGCTAGTCCTGGCCTTTCATGTTTTCTCTGCCAGCTGGCTCCCTGGCCAGGTTACTGTTGTCCTCCAAATCGTTCAGCTGCTACCCCAAAAGGGATCTTATCCACAGCCAGACATACTCCAACTTCACTATCATGGCCTACAGCTGGCAACTGTAGACTTTGTTCTGGTCTGGAGGACCACTGCAAACAGGATGGCCTCTTTAAATACAACCTGCATGTTGACAACTGGTTTGTGTGCAACCATGGCGAACTCAGAGGGTGCAGAGCAGAAGGGCTACCATTTACCAGCTGCAGAACATGATGGTTTAGTTCAACCGTGTGAGACCTTGGGATCATATCCTCTCTGCGGATATCAGCTGAGTGACATCATGGACCGCTACAATAGCAACCTGTCCAATGAGCCAGGTTGTAGGGAAAACACATGAAGCACCAGGGTTAGGCAGTTAGCAGTGACTAAACTGTCAAAATAAGACTGAGAAGATTATCCATGAGTAAATTAATTGGAATGACGTTCTCTCCTTCTCTCATATCAAATTTAATCACTTGTACTTGGTCAGCCAGTCATATATCAGGGTAGCTCACCCAAGTAAATCTAAACCTGTGGATATTCTATTTTTTTCTCCTATTCAGCTCAGCTAACACACAAGAATGCATCTGCTGCCTCACTGTGTGTCTACCTGTTGGACTGAGCGGGTCCACCAGACTCGATGGCCTTCTGTCCTGGGGCATTGGTGGAATATTAAGGTTGACGTTTGTCAGGGTGCTAGCTGCAATGCTCCCTCTTCTAGACTCGGCCAGAGCCCAAGCTTGAAGGGTAGGGTAGTTCTTAGGCCCTGGAGCAGCAAAGGGCACAGAGTTCCTCTTAATGGCCCTGGACTTGGGAGCCGGAGCCAAGGAGAAGAAGCCTGGAGCAATTCCAGAGTTGGTGTTGAAAATGCTGCAAACTGAGGATGAATCAGCAGCAGGACTGGACAAAATCGCAAGGTTCATATCGGACGTTGCTGCTGTAACTGAAGAGGGTAGCGCCACGGCAAGATGCCCACTTCCAGTGTTTGCTATGAGAGTCCCCCCGTTGTTGTTATGAGCCCCACCTTCCATCTCCCTACTGTCCAAACATCTGGTGCTCCCTCCTCCCCTCACACTACCATTCCCTAGATGGTAGTGGTGGTGGTGGTGCTGGTGATGATGATGCATTATGTGATGAACTGACACAGACCCCTGCCTAGAGGTCTTTCTCCTTCTCCTCTGGCTGTGGCTGCGTTGGATATCTGTGGCTGGGGGCGAGGCAGCAATGTGGAGCCCAGCACGACGGGCCAAGAGCCTGCAGATATGGGCTACTTGCTTGGCCCCCTTGCGGATGATGTGAACCAAGTACTTGAGGAGCTCGTCATAGCAGGAGCCTGGCTCGGAGAGGGATGCCAGAGTGCTGGCGTTGGACATGAAGCGCACTCGTTGTTCCTTCATCAGCTGGCTCTCCCTCTGCTTGGTCTCTGAGAACTGAGTGGCAATGACCACCAGGCACAGGTTGATCATGAAGAACGAGCCAATCTAAGGGGAAAGAAAGAGAGATGATGTTGTTACTGAGGTCTGAAGAATGAAGACTATAGCGAGAACTTTGTTTGAAAGATGCGTTGACCCAGGTAGTTGTTAGCATTAGCAATTAGCTCTGCTAATCTGAATAATTCAGCTGGACCTCTACTTAATGTTATGCTGTTGGGACTTTTTCAGGTATGTTACATACTATGTTACTTAGCATCTGTCTGCAGTTGTACAGTTTGTGGATAGAGATTACCAAGCATGCTAACCATTAGCTAATATCTTAGCACCCCACCCTCTTGTCCAAATATGGTAGCAGCGGCAAAAATTCTAATATTGAGGCTTAAACCACTGGGTAATATCATAGTACTTATGTCCATCTTGTGTACAGCCTACGTTCACACATGATCAGTGGATGCTCACACCCCCAGTTGACCCTCTTCTTCAGTCGTGTGCAGATATACTTACAATGATGAGCAGGATGAAGTAGATGAAGTTGTAGAAGGAGTGAGCATCCATCACAAAGTACATGATGTCCACCCAGCCTTCCAGGGTAATCACCTAAAAAGGAACACCAGGAGTTAAGTACACACAAACATAAAAAAAAATTGATAGAAGAAACCAAATAAAGAATGGAATTTAAAAATAGAACTTGAAAGAGGACATATTTCCCAGTGCTATAAATACCAGCACTCAGCATAAGAGTAATCCCCCAATATTTATGTTGTTTGTTTTACCCCACGCAGGCTAACCATCTTCAGTCTGGCTCTCTAAAAATATCCGCCCCCCAGCAAGACAACTATGACTGAATACTCCAACAAAATGTTATTCAGATGATGTGAAGATAGCAAAGAAATGGTACGGAAAAAATAAGCTGCAGTCTGGTGGTGCGATGTTGGTGACCTGCTAATCCTCTAAGCCCTCTTTCTCTGATAGACTAGCCCTGGGGTAATTAGGCTCCATTTCTCCCTCTTCATCTTCATTTTGGATTACAGGATTGTGCATGGGCCAAATCATACTGTATGTTGCCACTGCAGAAATACTGCTGATTTATTTTGGCATCTTCAAATCTGACCATTTGTCCTACCTGAAAGATGGCGATCCAAGCATAGCAGATGTTATCAAAGTTGATGGCTCCCTTAAAAGGGTTGATCAGACCAGCAGAGCAGTTGGTATAATACTGGTTCCAGTTGACGCAGGTGGTGTTGTCAGTGCTGTTATAAGAGTCAATATCCAGGGTGCACTCCAGGCCCCCCTCCTCATACAGCTTGGGAATCGAGCTACAGTCCCTCATGCCGTTCTCTCGGGGTTGAGAGCAGATGAAGGGGTTCTCGTCGTCGTTTTCAGTGTGGTAGTACTTTCCCCGCTCCACAGACAGAGGGCTTGCAGGAGGAAGAAGGGGAAATATTAGTATGGACTTCAGACTACATTAACTCACAGAAAAATCAGGAATAAATTAAAACGGCAGTGTGCTGGCCAAAAGACCCTGCAACATCAGAGAGACCCCAACAAAACCCCAGCAATTAAATAATCCAGAATCAGGGTCAGGGAGCTGCAGCTATCTGGTGAAACCAGTTGGGAATGGAGGGAAAGACAAGACAGCATATTTTAATAATCACTAATGTTGGTTTAAACCTCTATGCAATAGTGATCTATAAGTATAGGGGCACATACAGGCAGTCAATGAAGCCCATGTTCCTAATATGGGTAGAATACACCCTTTACTCTCACTGTTAGTACTCTTACTGCAGCATTCTGAATCAGCACAATGGTTCTCAGAGAGATTTTAGAATGACCCAATAATAATGAATTACAATAGCCCATCCTAAAAGTAATAAATGCATCAACTAGTCTTTCAGGATCACTCTGAAACTAGATTTCTTTTTAGATTAAAAAATGTGCAAATGAATAAAGGAAGTCCTACATAGTTGTTTAACACGCACATTGAAGGACATATCCTCCTCAAACATAACAGATTTCTTCAAGTTTACTGAAGGCTAAAGTAATGCCATTGAGAGTAAGTATCTGGTCAGATGCCATGTTTCTAAGAGGGCCGAGTACAATAACCCCAGTTTTGTCCAAATTTAGAAGTGTTGGCACACAGCTTTGAGGACAATAACACTGGAGGAATTGCTTTCATAAACTCAGTTACACCACTTTCAGAAAGACTATTGTATTATCTACTGTAATGAAATGTATTTCCCAGTGCAGTGTAATCCATTATTTTACATTTAAGTGTTATCAAAAAATGCTCAGACAAAAAGTGTTTTTAAGAGATTTTGGCATGTTTGCATGCCATATGTTTAAATTACACTCAGAGTTGGGTTATATTCACTCTGAAAAAACCCAATAAAGTGTAATAATTTAATGAATTTGTGTCAAGGCTGTCAGCATCAGCATCTACATGAATGTTAAAGTTACCCAATAAAATTCATTTATCTGAACTAAACACTAAATCTAATAAAAGACAAGGCCAGGTCAATCATATATAAAATAGACAGACATATGTAGGGTTGTAGAAACAATACTACAAAAGTACTTCAATTAGAAAGAATCCCATATTTTAGTCAAAAATGCAACTATTTTTATTAATAAGAGTAAAACCATGTTTTCTTCTTCTTGAAAAAGTTAGAAAATCTCATACTAAATGAACGGACCTCAAAAAGTGAGGCAAATAAGATAAATAAATTATAAATGATTCCGAAAGAATTATCATCTTAAAAGTAATGCATAAATTTGAGCAGCTGCATGTTGCAAAACAGCCTGGCGAAATATCTCAGGTTAAATATGTGACCTTGAATTTTTCCAAGAAAAAAAAAGTCCAGAGTTGTCTTTCCTCAGGAAATAGTCTTTTTCACATGTATTCAACTGCAGCCTGCATTTATTGTCATAATTGGCGGGACATTTTTGATTTTCCTAATGGTGTTCCTTTTAGACTTTATTATAAACCCAGCACAATTTTAAATGGATCAACTTCAAAATCCCAAAGTCTGCAGGTTTTAAATCCATGCAAAAACTACAGCAGCTGATTCCACTGATTAACACTCGTGCAAACAGATTGGAGTAACTAATCAGTGAAGCTAGCTGTAATTGTGTTTGAAAAACCCAGGGCCAAATACCCAGGGAGAACCCTGTGTGTACTGGATGAGTTGGATATACAAGAGAATTTGCCTGCTATAACACATCTTGGCATATCTGTTGCAGAACACTCGCCTGTCTGGAATAACTGGTGTGTGTCTGGTGACTCTGTAGTATCTGGCTCGTCTGTCAACACACATTCAGCTGGCGGGTTTTATTAATTGCACTGTAGCATCACATGTTTTGTGTGACTACTTATCCACTTATCCACACTCTCTTATTTATATATTCTTAAAAGCTGTTTCCCACTTTGGGATGATCTACAGGAGCACTTATTGCTCTGATGAGCTCAGTATGTTGTTCGGTCGATTTATCGCACCCTGACATGACGCACGGGTCCACTTCAATATTCTTGATCAGACTAATAAAGAGTTACTGTCAACCAAGCTAGCAGCCTGTGCCGAAGCACTAAAATATGTATCAGTGATATGTGTTCAAGAGAAATAGATGCAAGCATTAAAACAGTTATGTTTATGACTTTGGACATTAAAAAATGACTCGGCTTGGGTGCCATTTTTCTATCACAATGATAATGATTTTCCAGGTACGGGAAGAATGTCTAAAAATTGACAATGATGATGAGAAAACGAGAAATAGCATGCATAGCAAAGCCATTATGCATGAACTTCAATTACAGCTGTGAGGAGTTATACATCCAGCAGGGAAAGATGAGGGCAGGAAGATACAGGGAATATGAATAAGTCATTGGTTTCCATGTTCTATATGCCTGGTTCACATGAAGTCTTTCTCATTACTCCCAGGCTTGTCTATCCCATTCATCAATGTGATGGGACTCTATGATCACAGACCTTTTGATTTTAATGCATGACCTAGTTTAGGGTGCTCAGTCAAAGTTAACTCCCCAGATTGACTTCGATCTCCTGCAGAATTATGCTGCAGCAATTGCATCACTTTTCAAGAAAATAATAAATACATAAAGAAATCCTTCCAGTTTGTGGACTTTTGAGTTATTGAGAGAAAGTGGTTAACACAAAACACCTGTGAACCACAGGGTTTAAATCAGCAACACTTACCCCATTTCTTCCACTTCCTACAAATCTAGATGGATAAGAGGTTGGGAAAACTGATGACTGACAGCTCTTTTTTATTGAGTATAAATATCCATTATTAACCTGTTAATAACTGATTATTAATCTGTATCGTTTACAATTTGTTTCCATCATTTTAGAATATTCATTAAACATTTTAGTGTCTTTTGGTGTCAATTTTGTGGATTGAAAAATTAGTTCTATCTATTAAAGATTGAATAGAAGGTGTGGCTATTTGTCTGGGTGAAAACAATTCATTTTTAACAATTAATTATACTACTAGTGTGGCATTTGCATAATAAGAGTTGGTGTTTTTAGTTCTTATTTGTGCTAATGCATGTATTTGAACAATTTTCAGCCTGTAGAAGGAGGATATATCATTACCATTGATGAGAGCATTCTTAGCTAGCTAAAAGGGCTTATTTGGCACTGAAGGTCAAGTAAAATCTAATGCAGGTTGTGGTATTGTTCTCTATAGAGGAATTTAGTACAACTTTAGTACTTAACTGCTGTCTAGCATGCTTTAAATGTCAATGTAGTTTAAGATTTGAATGAATTTTAAATCAATATAATGGAACACAACAGATTAAAAGGTAGTTTTTCTTTCCCACTGTCGCCAAGTGCCTGCACATAGAGAATCGTTTGATTGTTGGTTTTCTCTGCATTATTGTAGGGTCTTTTCCTTTACAACATAAAATGCCATCAGGCGGCCGTTGCTGTGATTTGGCACTATATAAATACAATTGCATTGAATGGAATTTGGACAAGAAAGCACCAAATGTGTCGAACACCTTGAGGGAACCGTTGTTGTGATTTTGTGCTATATAAGTAAAATGTAACTGAATTAAATAGAACTGAATTGAAAATAGACAATGCACACACTAATACAGTAGAAATGCAAAGCATGGTACTCACAAGGAGAAGTTGTCTTCGACGAAGCAGCGGTTTCTGAGCAGGCCAGACCACAGCTGGACGCCCACTATGCCAAATATAAAGAAGACGAAGAAGCACAGCAGCAGTACATTACCCAGCATAGGCAAGGTGTCCAGCAGCAGGGTCACAAGGATACGCATACCTGAGAGAAGAGACAAAGCCAAGGTCAAACATCTGTGCAGCACACAGTAGATCCATGTAGCTGCATTGTGTGGATCAGGTCTGTTCGAATCAAAGCTCTTTTCAGTTAAAAATGTTGCATTTACCTGTTTTAACAGACCTGCAGGGACAAGTGCAAAATTTAGTGTTTTATTCATCTGATGACATGACACACTTCTCAGCAGATGCCGAAGTAGCTTTTTTCAGTTTAATGAAAATGAAACAAAAATGATGAATCACAGAAATAACAGCCTGTTACATGTCATAATCTAGTAAATATAGCCTCTCTGCGCTTTATGTTTTATGCTACCAAAACAGGGCTTATTAAAGGACTGTCAAAACACGGTCATTCATTTTAAGAGATGAAGTACAGTGCTGTGGGTCACTCGTAAACAATATGGGGCCCTTGACAAACAGAAATGATTCAGTGTGTCAGTTTCTCGGGATGAATTTTTTTTGCCAGTAAAAAAGGTTTTCAGGAAATTGAAATGAACAACTGTAGACCGTCATGTATAGCAGAAGTTAATTTTGCCCATACATTTACACAATATATAAAGCACTGCTAATAATGACTTATAAATGGCATGTTGCACTGACAGGACCGATAGCTTTTGTTTTAGTTTTTAGGCTTTTTCCACATTTTGATGTGAAAAACATAAAGAACTGGGATGGAGGTGGGTTGCAAAGTGGCTTGCAGATGTACAGCAATGTTGGGCAAGCTTAAGCAGCCAAAAACTCCTGTTAGATTTTCCATAGAAAGGTATCTTGTCCTGCCTGAACTGACTCTATGCTCAATGAAATTAACATCATGCAGTTTGACACGTACCTAGCTACTGCCTTTTTATTCCACACATTGTTTATGTTTGCTTTTTTTGACACAATCTAATGACTACATTGCCCACAGTACAACTCAAACACAACTTCTTTTCACAGTAGTATCCGATGCTTGTTAAAAAAACACTAACTAGGCATTACAAACACTAATATATAGTGTATACACAATACAGTAAGCCCTAATTGGTCCAACACCAGAATGCCAATGTGACAGTGACAATGTCTTTCCAAATTTAGCGAGATGCCATTTAGAAGTGGTGCAAACCAACAGCATGTATTGATCATCAGTGAAATATGTCAGAGTTTCTGCTGCTGAAAAGTACTGTAAGTGCTATAACCGTCCACGATGACACTGGTGTAGCAAAAATCCAAAGTGACATCCCAGTCACAGTCCCGGACGGCATAAATGCTTAGTAGTTACTATAAACCTGTCATTTCACTGTGTTGGTGTGCTTAGCAACACCCTTTTAAAATAATGTTTAAAAATATATTTGGAGAAGACACAACGGTCCTGAGTCAAACGGAAGTAGTTAGCAGTCTGTGAAAGTACCAGCAGGACTCCTACAGTTTGTTCTGAATTAAAGCCACAGTAAAAGACCTGCTTTATTGCCTTTCATACAGTACATCTCTAAATCTGTCTGCTCTGGACAGTGTTCCCTCAAGTTTCTGACAACACACACACTTCCTACCGCCTACACACTCCCTCTGCTAACTCTGGCTCTGTCCCTCAGATTTTGATTTGATTTTCACATTGATTTTCTCACTAGCTGTATACTATCCAACCATCTGTTCATCTATCTTACCTAACCTTGTTCAGTTCTCTCTTTTTTTGCCAATGTGTAATCACTATTCTCCATCACACTGCTTCAGTTTCCCCTTTTTCCCCTCCGTGTCTTTAGTTCTACCTCTGCCTGCCCATCTCTCTGTCTCTGTCTCTCCTTCTCTGGCTGTGTTTTTGAGTCAGGCGTCAATAATGGGGATCATTTTCCTGATCAGGGGTTTTCTGGGTAATTGGATAGACCGAATCGAAGCCTGCCATTGCAATGGCAGAGCTCATTTGATGGCACCGAGGAACAGAGGGCAGAAGGGAAGGACAATGAGTCAATGGAAAGGGCACCAAATAGGCAGAGGGTGGGAAAACGAGATATATGAAATCAAAGGGTTATCTGGTCCCATTAAAAGAAACCAAGGCACTGAGCTCATTAGTTTATTTGGGGAATGCTTTCAAAAGAGCAGGTGTGGCTTTGATAAAAGAAAAGGTTAAAATTTGTTTACTTGTAGACATCCTGTAAAAACTTTTAAGACACTTTTGTATAATTTTGAATGAAACTGTACCAATATTTAAAACAGCCAAAGAAGACACAAATTCTTAGCAATACAGTTACGGACACTCCAAACAGGCTAATTGAGACACTTTTGAGAATTTTAAGACTTTTAAGTACAAATTGAGTTAAACTGAAGACAAAACATGAAAGAAAATTATTTAAATCTTATTAAGTTTGATCTCAAATTTAATTAAAAACAAACAAGCAAACTATAGATAGATAGATAGATAGATAGATAGATAGATAGATAGATAGATAGATAGATAGATAGATAGATAGATAGATAGATAGATAGATATTCTTAAATAAACTTTAAACATAAACAAAATATAATCTTAAAATAAACTTTAACTTCCCATTACCGTTTTGTGTTGGTTTTTGTATTTAATGACTTTGTGTTTTGTGTTGCCTGAACTTCAGGCCACACCAGCATCCCATCAGTTATTTACTCTCTCAAGTATACAATGCTGCAGTTTCCCTTTGTCAGTATCAGAATATTCATTTCTGGCCAAGCTTTCCTTTCCTCATTCAAATTGTACATAATCTTCATTTTTTTCCTGTGCATTGTACTTTGGTTTTGTCATGTATTAGTTTTTACACGTGCCTTGTTGTCTAAACTGACTTGCCACCTGCGTATGACCACAAATATTTGGTTTTGGATTTGACTCAGCCTCCTGGTAGCAGCCTAGGGTCCTGTTGGCTTTGTTTCAGTTTTGGCACATTATTGCCACCTTTTGAATTGGACTGTGGATTACAGTGTTGTCTGATCCAAAAACGGCATGGATGCAGCTGCATTGTGTGATCTAAATGTGTGTAGAAATTAAAAAAGCATTATTTTGGTCTACAATGCTAAAAGTATTTAAAACCCAAAATATATGAATGTAAGAACATTTTATACTTTTTAAAGACTAGTGCCAGTTTTCAGGACATTTCAGGATGATGAACCATCTTGTTCTTTAATAAGTAATGAATTAATAAAATGTCAACATTTCAGCAAACTCATTTAAAATTTGGGCCAGTAAATTTTAGGTACATAAGAACCTGCAGTGTTTTACCATTAAGAACTGACCACAAAGATAAAAAAAATCAAATCAAAATAAGTCAATTAGTTGATTCAATTTTCAATTCAATTTTATTTATACAGCACCAAACAACAACAACAGTTGCCTCAAGGCGCTTTATATTGTGAAGTAAAAACCCAACAATAATACAAAGAACTCTCCAAATTTCTCTGCTCGCTTTCAATACTTGTAAAGATCCTGAAACCTTAATGTTTTAATCTGAACCTCGGACGAGTGAGATGAGAAGGCTGTCAGGAAGTGGCATAAGTAATAAAAGTTCCCCCAGTTCAGAGTCTATCCCAGCTACCAGAGGGTGAGAGGCGGGATACACCCTGGACAGGTTGTCAGTTCTATCATGTGATGCTATTTATGGGTCCTTAATAACATACTACGACAATGCAGTTTACAAGACAACACATTACTTGTTTACACTCTGCCTGACTCTGCTCGGATCTGGTTGTTATGTTTGTGCCATTCCAAAACTTCCAAACTTTCCTCTAGCAGATAAACTAGTCAACATCAACACTTCCATGATTGAAGGGTGTTTCTTCCATCTCTGCTTTACTTTTTAAATTTTTCTTTATTACCTGTGATGAATGTGGATACCAGTATATTGGCAAACAGCTAACATTAAGTTATAATATTGAGAAAGTTAGAATATTTCTCTGTTGAGAAATCAGTTGGGCTCTACTTCAAAATATTAAAGGGTAATCAGAAAAAATGAGCAATTTCCAAGTTAAAATCCCATCAGCTGTGTTAGGAGCAAAAAAATGGGAATATGAGATGAAATGAAAAACAAATTCATGAATCAAAGTGGGTTTCACTTGACATCTTCATGGGTTTTTTTTAAATATACATATATAAGGAATACTTTAAAGTGTGATTTGGAGGAGATCCACTGTCAGAATACAGAGTGAAGTCTTTGCTTGTGTCCATATCCACTGAAATCTCCTCTGGTCTGGAGTGAAAGTGCATGCATTTACCATTCCTGTGTTAAAGTCAGTGAAATTTCATCCTTTTCATGTTTAGACTACTGTACCATCTGAGAGTGACACAACAAACTGCATCAGAAACTTTTCATATCTTCAGCTCTGAGTTTGTTTTTCGTTTCAGTTTTTTTTGTTTAATCGGGTGCACACTGACAGATTTTTTTTTTCCGTGTTAACAGATGGGAGGAAAACCAAGAAGGAGTTTGCGGACTTTCTCAGATCTGGAGAACAAAATGAGCCACAGCCCGTCAGGAGAGGCAGGGGGAGAGATGAAGGGAGGAGAGGAGCAAAGGTAAGGGACGAGAGAATGAGTGACAGTGCTGAGCATTTGCAGGATAACGTGCGTGTTTGGATTCTGTCTTTCGCAGACATCCGAGAAAAATCCAGGAGCTGTGAAATCCAGCTAAAATTGAAAAGTGACACCAGTGAAAGCCTGGAAACTTGAATGGTACTTGAAAAGCACGGTTCAGTTTGTGTAATAGCTGCCACATTACGCACTGGACGCGGTAGCAGCATAAATAGCATTTACCATCACGGCACAAGATGAGAGGCGTAAAGAAATTATCTTCGATTCTCCAGTCATTGTGCAAGTTATTAAACACTGCTCTGCAGGGCTGTTTACAAGAGAAACATCCTGTCATGATTCAAGGGAAGCAATCCAGTGCAGGGAGTTATGTAAAAATGAAGGCATGACTCACTGCCTGTGGCCATTTGTAGCCGCTTGCCCTTTGGTGGGAGACACCTTCATCACGACTGCCCTGAACTGCAAAAATATACGGATTCATTCAGAGGTGTGAGGGCCCATACGCTCTGAGAGACCCGAGTCAAAAGGTAAATCTACCCTGTGTTTGGTCATTGCACACACGCGCACACACACACACACACACACACACACACACACACACACACACAGAGTGCACATTAAGCAGCGACTCCTTCACGTGATCGCTCTCAGAGAGTAATGTGCTGAGCTGTGACGATGCTGCTTAGCTGTGCCTGAGTTAGCAACAGCAGCTGGGATTAGTGTCCAGACAATGACGGGCTTCAGTACTACACATCTGCATCTGAGATTTCTATAACTGACACAGCTCAGCCTTACACACCCACAAGACTTGTTATCATCATTATTTTAACAGACCGTGGGATTCTGTGAAGTGGATAAATGTGTGAAAGTATAATGGTTACAATACTGAAAAATGCTGGAAGATAAATATTAATAATGTTAAAAACAAAAACTTAATGTTTTCATTTTGAAATGCCCCCATTTACATTTAGAGTCATCATGTGGAAATATGTTTGTAAAGCACACACATGCGCACACAAATAAAAACATTATTACAATTATTTACTTAACTACTTCAAATTACATTGTCCTGCAGATTTGCAGGTAGGTTGTCCAAATGGTGTTGCCCTGAATTTAATTTATGTAATCACAATGAGTTAAAAAGTGGAATATTTTTTAAAAATATATTCAACTTTCTATCTTTTTAAAAGTCCAGTACTGTTAACATCATACCAGGACAGGTATGAAAAGGTAATGTAGTTAGAACTGAACATTTTGCACTGAGACTGATAAGTAATATTAGCTAAAAAGTGTCAATAACTTCAATGAGTGGAAACAAAACTAGCCTAGTAGTGAGTTTTAATCAATCAACTGTTGCTAACATGACAAGCTACATAGCTGACCAAACAATCATCCAGCAATCAAAAGTGGCTATATTTGTCAGAAGCCAGGCAGTCTCAGTTATGATGCATTAAATATGTAATATATAGCAGTGCTTTTGTTTGATTGTTATTTAGTTTTTTTGCATATTCATATAATCTACTGTATAATTGTACTTGCTTGTGCTGCATTCACAGTGAGGCTCATTATTTCTAAATGTTTCTTGGAGTTATGAAAGAGCTACGTGAACTCGGTTATTTCAATTGGAGAGAAAAAAAGCATCAAAAGACAAAAAGAAGGACGTACCCATCATGATGTCACTGGTTTCTAAACACTGCATTTTGAAGTCAGTGTTTTGGCACCTAGTTAGAAAGCATGTGTTCTCAATTCTCCAAATGGCACAAGAGTAAAATAAAATCAACTTAAATAAAGAAAACTTTATCTGTATCTTTCAAAATTATGTTTGGGGACTTGTTTTAAGAGCTAGCTTCAAGCGGTCACGAGGGGAACTGCACCTCAGGCACTTTGGGTTCTCACATACAGTGAGAATGCAACACATTACAACACATTCATCACATTAACCATCTTAGAATTGCTGCAGTCACCGGTAAATATATTAATGTTATTCAAGTACGGTATATGAAGGATTTTTCTTTTCTTTCCTTTTTTTTAATATGCTCTAAATATGTCCAGAGTATGATCAAAACCAGAAAAGTCTCAGAGCTGGTACGGCTGTAATGGCTGAACATTAAAGAAGTCAGCTTTGAGCGATTGATATTTGGAACAGGCGTGATGGCAGTTAGGAAACAATTTAGCCAGAAGTAAGACGACATAAAGTATTTGAAGTGGCAACCGTTTGTTTTGCAGAGTACTATTGTGAGAGCAGTATAAATCAGGGCATTAAACAATACATCGTCTGGATCAGAGCCATTCATGAGAATAACTTGTTAAACAGTGACAGACGCGAGCATGAATCTCTTAAGAAGAACCTCTGTTTATGTCCGAGGTAAGACAATCAATCCACTGAGCCTCTCCCGACCTCTACAGTGTGCTCATTCCAAGTGATCGACATTTCATATTCAATAACAATCATCTCCTCCTCCGCCTGTGTGCCCTCTCCAACCTCGCCGTGGGCGGCCACTCCATTCCAACACGGCTGGCAGGCGGGTTGCTGCGTGTGATCGGGGGAGCCATCTGTTAGCAGGCAGATTAGGTCTGCTTCCTCTGCTCTCCTGTCCAGGTCCAGCTCCGGCCCAGCCAGCTTTGTAATCTGTGTACTGTGAACTAATGGGCTTTCGGAGTCGAGGGGCAGCGTGCACCTGCGTCTCTTCTTATTTGCTCCGAGTGGACGGCAACAAGCTCACTGTAAGCGACTCCAGACAGAGATGACTGCATGTCCCCAAAATGAAAATAATCCTCTGTGTAAGTGAGTCATGAGACTCAAAGCCAGAGTCCATGTGGAAAAAAATGAAACCCGATGAAGAGAACAGGCTTAGAACTGAACTTTTGTAATCACCGGAATTTTATTTTTTGTATTGACCAGTGGATACAAAATTATGAGAAACAGACACTGAAAAAAATCTAAATGAGTTTACTCACATAGTTTTATGCTTATGATTATTCCTACATACTGAGTCAGACTGATCCATTTTTCCCACAACTGGCCTTCCATACAAACAAACCCACAGTGGCATAGCTGTGCAAATGCAGATAAACAAATCCCTAAATTAAAGATACACAATTTATATGAGTGCGTGAGGGCAATTTCTCCTTCCACACACAAACACACACACACACACTATATATATGTATATATACATATATAAACACACTAATCAGGCATAACATTGTGACCACTGGCAGGTTAAATGAATAACACTGATTATCGTTTCATCTTTTCATCTTGGCACCTGTTAGCGAGTGATGTATAATAGGAACCAGGCGAGCAAGCAGGAAAGATTAATATTTGAGCGAGTTTGACATGGGCCAAAATTTGATGGTTTGTAGGGTGTTCCTGGTCAAAGTGGTCAAAGGAAGAAACCGCAGCCAATTCTCACTGATGCACAGGGGTGAGTGAAGGCTTTCCAACAGAAAAGCTACTGTAGCTGAGCGTGTCAGTGCATCACAGGTTGTTGTGTACAGGGCTGCTGGTCACATACCAGTCAGGGTGACCATACTGACTCCTGTCCACAATGGGCACGTGAGCTGGACTGGACAGAACCAGACTACCAAGCAATGGAAGAAAGTAGCCTGCTTGGATGAATCATGTTTCCGAGATGTTACTTTGACATGTACCACCAGCTAAGCATTGTTGACCACATACACCCTTTCATGGAAACAGTATACCACGATGGCTGTGACCTCTTTCAGCAGGATAATGCTCCCAGCTGCAAAGCAGAAATGGCTCAAGAATGGTTTGAGGTATTGATTGGACTCAGATCTCAGCCCTCAGCTGAGATCAGCTCTCAGCTCTCAGATAAATGATGCCCTAGACTCCATCATTCACTCAAACAAATGATGACTTAAAAAGGAACATTTTTCCACCTTTTTACACATCTACTTGTTCACTTGCACTTACCTCTGCATCAACTCAAATCTCTTTGACAAAACACAGCTGTGGGGTGATGATTGTGCGTGCTTTCGTCTTCTGCTTATCTGGGAATATTCCAGCTGATCAAAGACCTGAACTTCAAGCCTTAAGAAACTGTGGCAGCTTAAAACCTTGAAAATGACTTGGGACCGAAAAGTCAAGTAAAACACAATCTCTTCCGTCTTTAGGCGAGGAAATATCACTTGCACGCCAACAGCTGCTGGGGGTGTTCTTGTCATAATAAGATTCGACTAAAAAGAGCTTTTTGTTTTTTACAGCAAAAGATTGACAGCGGAGAGCAAGGATTACGCTGCGACATTCTTTACTTTCATCCTCTGGCAAACAACTTCCTCTTCTGAACTCTTTCTAACCTTATCAGCGTGTTATTACTTCAGCTCTCCTCTTTAAACAAGGAGCCCCCCGGATCAAACCCGTCCCCTGACTCCTCCAGGCTCTCCCTCTTGTATTTACATCGCAATAAAACAGCAGAAGTCAGGGGGTGACTTAGGCCTTTCTATAAAACCCTTCTCCCAACATCTTAGGGAAGAATAGACGCTAGGATGTTCTTGTGAGCTCTTTAATTACAGTACTGTGGCTTGGCAAACAATGTGCCATAGGAGGAGGGTGAGGAGGAGGATGAGGAGGAGGAGGAGGCATGATCATGCTGGGAGCTGCGAGGTTGATAATGTTCCTGTGTTGCTGTTGCCTTTAGGGCGTATCTGGGTGGAAGTACAAGACAGTGTGCATGAACCTGGTGCAGCTCAAACACCAAGCCTAACAGAGCGTGGAGAACAGGATGAAACACTACGTATTATTGATGCATGGGTAGAAATAACAGCTTGCATGTGCATGCACTGCAGGTCCGCGAGTGTGTGAGAAAGTGAGGAAAATGTGTACGAGCTCTACTTGTGCATATGTGTGGGCTAGTTTGATAAGGCTCTGGGGAAAGGGCACATGAGGCAGCTCAACAATCAGCAAGTGCCTGAGGGCTATTAATCAGTCTCATTAAGACAGGGATGGGTAAGAGTGTGTGCTTGTGTGTCTTGTGATAATCACCTATTGACTGCTGCCTCCAGCTTATCAATCACTCAAATGTGGCGTACTCGCAGCAGCCAAAAGTTTCATCGAGACTCACCGAGTCTGGGAGGAATGCAAAAGTTTTATCTTGTTACGTCTGCTCATTTGCAAGCCTGAGGCATGAAACCACCTTTGCCCTCCAACCTGACGCAATCTATTCGGTTTCTTAAGTTACCCATGAATTATTGCCTCATTTAAAGACATAATCGGATGAACTAAGCTTTGGCAAAAGTTCAGTAAGATCAACACATTCTCATTCCTAACTTATCTTCATTTAACGCACTGAGTGCATATTTAATGTTAGCTTGCAATATGCAGGGTAGTCCTCCAGAATACTGTCTGCTAGATGAGGAAGTATAAAAAACAAAATCACGTCCACGTTAGGAGGGATGGCAGCAAGTTTGACTTTTAGTTTTCAGATAGTGTTTAGGGTAGGTTTAATCAAAACAACTTGATTGGGTTTAATAAAAGCTTATGATTAAAATAGGAACAGAGTAAAACTCAAATACTGCTCCTACAGTAAATTTAAGAATGGTTTCTGTAAAGTACAAACCTCGGACGGTACCTGTAACTTGTCTCATCATGTTTTTGCCATTTTTTTGTTGCTGTTGTTCTCAGTTCTCCAGAGAAGTAGTAATTACAACAATATTGGGAATGAATAATTATGTTTATGCGCATTTAAGGTTAAGTGGCTTAATTCCAGGTTAATAAGAATACATTTATTTCTTGGAGGATGCACTAATCAGTGTATATTTATGTGTACCACATTGTGTTTGTCTATTAAATAACCTCAAAAGACTATTCACAGTACCTTTACATTTATTATGATATTATCAAAAGGTCTGTGTCCATTTGTGACATAAAATAGGGCTAATACATGACTTTGGGTCACCTGGGTTACGTCACTGGTCCTAAAAATGCGTCTCATAAAGACAAAAAGTATATATGGGGATTCTGATCATAATATCCAGAAACCCAAATGTCCTATGATGCAAACCTTAAATGCCTTTGTCTGTCAGTTCCCACACCTTTTTTGTTCCCATACTTTTTAAAACGCACGTTTAAATTCATAGTGTCCCGATGGTATCACCACTAGGTATTTTCTCTGACTTCCTCTGCAGCTACAATCACTTTCAAAGGCTATGTAGTACGCTACATGTCTACTAAACTGTCATGTATTCATAAACCCAGTGGAGTTCCTCTTTAATCCCAGCAGCTGCTGTTTGGAATTAAGAACTTGCCGATAACCACGGTGGGAAAATTCATTAAAACTCGCCATCAACCAAATAAGGAATTACAATTTCGGTTGGCGGGTAAGTCTACTAAGAACTTTGGTAGATGAGAATCCATCATGCTGGATTCCTTTTCTATTCTGAAAATACTGCGTGTTGCATAGTAAAATAAGTGTGAACTAAAGCCTGAGGATAAAAAAGGATTTTTTTTTTCCCCTTCCCTGCATATAACAATGGCACCTTTACGCCTATAAACACAAGGCAGGAAAAATTACATTTCAGCATTCTAAAGTTAGTATTCTAGCTTTCAGTGCCTCAAGGACTGTAACTAAAACCTATTAATGCAGCTCTCTTCAATTTGAATTTTGTAGCAGCTGAATCAAGGATACAACAGTAGCATTAGGTGATAATATATATTTAAATATTAAAGAATGTGGTTATTAAATACTTACTAGAAGCACCTTTTGCTTTGAATATCAAGAAAAAATGAGATATTTTCAGTATATCCACAGATACAGTATCTACAGCAGACCTTATTTGTACTAGATATTTTGTTAAACTCCATGTAAAGAATTTTAGACAAAAAAAAAAAAAAAAATTCATTCTTGAAGAAAGCCGGGGATGCTCCTCTGTCACCCAAGAAAACACTGTATTCTGGACACAGGAGCACCCAGTAACTCCCTTTGAATACTACACAGAGGTATGTCACTGGCTGTCATGTCTGCCTTGATTTAGCCAATGACAGGCTGGTACAAGGTCCCTGCGGACTGGTACTGGACGTGAGGGTAATATCCAATCAGATGGCAGACGGTGGGTGGTGATATGGTGGTGACACAGTCTGGGATTTTTGTGTTTTTGTTGGCAGCCAGCGGATGGAGCCTGCGAAATGTATCTGTCACTTCCACTGGCAGGACTGCCATGTTAGCGCATCAATCATTGCCAGAGTGCCGGACGTGGACACCGGCCCAGGAACAATGTGCTCGTTAACGGGAGTGTGAAGATGTGTGTGTGTGTTTTAAGATGAGCGTCAGCCTTCTGTTCCAATATGGACTCAAGGTAAGACAAAGAAAAAAGTGCAAAAAGACCTGCGAGGGACTCCGGATAACAACAAGGAGGAATGTGAACTCTTAACAGTTTATACATTTGCTGAGCCAGGTTCAGATGACTTACATTCTTGGCAGCAGTGGACCAATAGCAACAAGAAATTTAAATACAAGGCTGGTGATGGAAAGTTTTTACCATATTAGCAAAAAGTGCTGACCTGTAAGCGCTTGCGTATAAGCCATTTATCTACACGATCCATCAGCTGAGGTGTGCAGCCACGTGTCACCTGCAGCTTTAGTTACATTTACATTTTTGATATATTGAACTACACAACTGACAATTAAAACTAGAGAGTCATCACAGATAGATGGGTAGATAAACAGATAGCTCTATTGAGTATAGTGATCCATTTCCCTTGTTCTCCAGTAGCAGAGATATACCCATCCATACTGAATACTGATGACAGTATTGGTGATTTGAAACTTTTCTGGTGCTAAATAAAATACCTTTTCCTACACAACACCTACATTGCATAGAGCTGATGCTCATTGCATTAGAGTAATTGCTGTTAATGTGCCACATGGCTCTCTTTCAACCTGTGGAGTGGTCAGCTGCTCTACACCTGAGCCCAGAATGCTGGCTAATCACTTAGAAACATGAGCATTTAATGTTCATGCATAAGCAGCTCTTAAGCCCAATTCACACTGGATTTGAATAACCCCAGGTTGATTGCAACATATTCACACCATGTTAACAGATTTACTGAGGAAACTCTCTATATAATGCTAATTGTGAGGCACAGATGGAACAGCGGAAATACACTGGCCTAGATGCATCTCTGTGCACACAGTGGACGAAAGCGAGACACCAGGGAATTTATTTCCCGCCAAAACTCCATCTTGAAGCAAATCATGCCACTCGGGCTCCAGGCACTCGTATTTCAGCGGTTGTTTTCAAGCACTAAATTAATTTGAATTTCGGTGGTCACCAGGACACTAAAATTGCAAATATTGAATCAACAGTCAAGTTGAGTATAAATCGCCATAGAAAGGTTATTAGTTTGATAGAAGATAATGTTCTAAAAAGCCTTTTTTTCCCTCTTGGTAGATATTTTTCCCCAACTTAACTTGATACATCTCTCTTTTGTCTCTGAGAGCACTGAATCACCGTTAACTTCATTGATTTAAAGTACTGTCCATAGGTCTTAAGTCACCCATTATTTCTTTGTGTTTCGTTAGGCAAGTGGGAAATAGATTGGAATTTACTGAAATGCCTGAGTTTGTACAACCCAAGTTTGCAAGTCAATATTTAGTATGACCATCTTTGTAGCTCAACACAGCCTGAACTCTCTGATCCAAGTTTTCCTTCAATTTCTTTAAGTAGACTGCAGGAATAGTTCTCCGGGCTTCCTGAAGCTTTTGAACAATGGCTTCTTGACAGCCACCCTTCTACTGAGACCAGTTCTGATGACGCCTCACCGAACAGTAGGTGGCTCAACTGAAGTCCCATTTGCATCTCTGAGATCCCGTGTCAGGTCTTTGATGGATTTGTTCCTATTTCTTATGGAAATGACTTTCAGATACCGTTCATCTTTTATAGATAGTTTTTCAGGCTTGCCACTTCTTCTTTTGTGCCCCAGAAAAAGAAGGGCAATTTCCTCAAATTTCTAAAAACACACTATATTCCATGCTGAGATATACTGTACCAAGTTTTCAGCTAATAGCTCTTTGGTAATCACCTTGTTGGTGTAAGAACACTATTTCATGCCTGTCCAACTGTGTTATCTTTGGCATTTTTCATAGATTCAGCTAAAGAAATGGGAGCAAATTGTGTTGCTTCTAGCAACAAAGTGCCTGCAGATGCTATTTCAAATGGGTTCGCTGCTAAGTTGTTTATTATGTATAGACACAAAAATGATTCATCCCTTAAGTAAGGTGCCATTTTATACTTTAGTGATTCTTAGGTAAGTGTTAAGTGACTTATAATAAAATAATTGCCTGCCAATAAGTCAAATATACCACTCGTCCCCCCTCCCAAATAAGGTAGTAAAATCAGTACAAAATATCAGATACCATATTTAGATAACATATTTGGTGTTGGTGTCTGCTTTGGTGTTAATGAAATTAGCACCAATCCCCAAAATATGAATGATTTCACAGGTTAAGGCAAATAAAATTTCTCCCTCATCTTTTCTGACTGCTGTTTTACTAATTTTGCATTTGGCTATGGTCACTGTCACTACTGGTAACATGAGGAGATACTGGGACCCTGCAGGGGTTGCATAGGTAGTCCAACTCCTCCAGGGTGGCATATCAATACATGCTATTGGCAGGTTTCCTATGTTTCCCAGCACAGTCTCAATAGCATGAAACATATTCCAGGAGAGAGACAGTTACTCTTGGAGAGCTGGACAAGTCCTTAACCCATCAGCAGGACTGGTATCTATTCTTTTGTAAAAAAGAATAGATACAAAAATGTTCTCCAGCAGGTCATTGGTGTAAATAATCAGAAAAAGACTTCAAGAGGGTGGCTCGAGGGCCCTACATTCTCTAGTGGGACCTTTGCTTGCTATTCGGCATCACATATATCCTGATTGGCATTTGTGATAGAATATCAGAAATAGCAGGTCCAACACTGGCACCATGTGTTGGACCTGTCACATGTGCTCACCCAGAGCACATGTGACAGACATGAAAGGGTCTGGAGAAGCCATGAACAACATTATGCTGCCTGTAACGTTAGTCACAGTGAGCAGTTTGGTGGTAGGTCAGTGATGGTCTGCCATTAGATATCAGAATAAAATCCCTGCACCAACTGTCAGGTCTGATGCTAGGGCAGTGGGTCCTGGCTTCCTCCTGGTTCATGACTGTACTCGTCCTCATGTGGCAAGAGTACGCAGGCAGCTCCTGGAGGATGAAGGAACTGATACCATTAACCTGCCCCACACTCACCTGACCTACATCTAAGAGAATACTCCCGAGACATTATTCAGTCCATCTGAAGCCACCAGGCTGCACCTCAAACTATCCACGAACTCATTGATGCCCTGGTCCAGATCTGGGGGGTTCCCCATGAATGTCATCTCGTTAGGAACATTCCCCGACATTGCCAGGCATTCAAACAAGCAGGTGGTGGCCATACAAACTACTGAGTACCATTTTCAGTTGATGCATTGAAATTCCAGCAGAACTGACCGGCCTGCTTCATCATATTTGCGCTTTGATTTTCAGGGTGTCTTTGACTTCAGCCTTAATGATAACACCCATCTCCATCAAACAGTTTGGTATCCTTTCACTCCTAACACCTTACCCAGTCTCTATAAGTATTGATATCCAGCATGATCTGATGACTTTTCCAAGTATTTCTTTAATACTCTTGAGCACTGTATATCAATAATAAATTTTATAATTAATTATGTGGACAGAGCTGCTTTTGCATGTATGACTCAAAGCCGCATCACCGCTTTCAAAATGTGGCAAATGCGCCAATTAGGCAAGTCAAATTCTTTTATCAACTTGGTGAACTTTCAAATGTCAAACTGCAGCTTTGGCCTTTGTATCACTGTAGACTAATGAAACAGGGGAAAAACAGAAATGGGAAAAAGCCTCATACTCTAAAACCTGTCTATCATCTAGGACATGAATGGCCAACATCGAAAAACTGGAGAACCCACGTTTTCAGATTCAGTTCAGTTTACCTCCAAATAGCCCGAACTACACAACAAACATCCCCACCCAGGGTCATGATGAACGCTGCAAGTTTCTCCACAGGATCTGATTGGACTGCAAAAAAGCTAAAAGAGGGGCAGAAGACAGATAGAAGCCACACCAAAGGCACCCCCCACCACCCTCCCCATCACTACCACCAGTGCAAATCTATCCAATGACATTTTCCCCACAGGGCCAGAATCAGACCAAATCATCCACACATGAATGCCACTATTAGTTCCGTGATTAGGGTGAGGGATGGTTGGATGCCTAATGAGCGAGTCAGTGTGAGTAACTGTGCACTCTCTTAGTGTGTGTGTGCTGCATATGTGGGGTAATGAGCAAGGGTGAACCCCCTGCAACGGCTTTGATTGACAAGAGATCGAGATTATACAAGGGGCTTAAGAGTGTCATCGGCTGGGGGAATGGGAGAGGAAGGGGGTTGATATCCCATTCATGCACCCACATGGGGTATAAACACCTGCACGCACACACATATGCTCACACACATTGCGATGAAACGATTCTGAGAGAAGCCAATGACATAATTAGGATCTGTATCTAAAATGAAAGCATTGCAGGTGCTGATATCAAGTTAAGAAGGAAGGCACCAAGTGGACTGCTGGGGTACTATAGAAATCCTTATGATTTATTTAAACCTTAATGTGTGCACTGGAAATTCAATCTGCACTGATTAAACAGTAATGAAGACCGATGGAATAGAAGGGGAAGGGAACAGGGGGCACTCTTTCTGGGGGAGGGTGTGAGAGTAAGTATGAGATGGGCGAGGATGCGAGACAGGGCGAGTGACTGAGGGATTCGTGGAGGGTAATGAACAAGTGTGACAGTCAGTCTGTGAGTGTCGCTATGAACTACGGTCCTTTAATAAAAGTTGGTGAATTGGAAAATTGCTTATAAATCTGTCAGAGACCAAAACTGACTGGATGGGGAGAATACAAAAACACAGAGACGCTGAAGGTGTCCAACCGTGGATCAACTTGCCTCTGACCTACATACTGCCATTGTGAAAGATCTGAACCTGCATGACCAACAATTATAGCAAGCACCATTACAGGCAAATAGACCAAATATAAGATATAAGATAAGGTAAAATCATATGGCTAATATCTTTGGCTATCAAACCTAGTTCATCACGAGAACCAAAATATTGCTTGCTGGCCATTGGGAAGTCACTGAATGTCAGTTTTTGGATGTGCCTTTTGATTTCTATTCACAGGACTCCTCAGCATCAGTTCAATTCAGTTATTTATACAGCACCAAATCACAACAACAGTCACCTCAAGGTGTTTTTACTATAATGTACAGACTCTACTATAATACAGAGAAAACCCCAACAGTCAGATAACCACCTATGAGCAAACACTTGGCGATGGTAGGAAGGAAAAACTCCCTTTTAACAGGAAGAAACCTCAAATCAAATCAAATCAAATCAAAGTTTATTTATATAGCACATTTCAAGACCGAAGTACACCAAAGTGCTTTCCATAAGATCATAGTACAGATAAAATCAAGTATAATAAAATTAAATATGAAAATACAATAAAATAGTTACATAATCCAATGCAATCCGGATGCAGTTTGCCCTAATTGACCTTAAATGCAATGTCGAACATGTATGTTTTTAAACGTGATTTAAAAGACTGAATAGAGTCCGATGCGCGTATATGGAAAGGAAGTGTATTCCATAATCTAGGTGCTGCAACGGCGAAGGCACGATCACCTCTGGTTTTCAAGCGAGACCTGGGTTGCACTAAGAGCAGTTGGTCTGATGATCTTAGTGCTCTTGTGGGGCTATATGGGCAGAGAAGATCAGCTAGGTAATCAGGTGCCATATTATTTAAAATTTTATAAGTAAACAGTAAAACTTTAAAATCAATTCTAAATTTAATGGGGAGCCAGTGTAAGTTTGCCAGGACAGGAGTAATAGAGTCATACTTTCTTGAGCCAGTCAAAAGGCGAGCTGCGGCGTTTTGAACTAGCTGCAGTCGTTGAAGGAGGGAGAGTTGTAGGCCCATATACAAGGAGTTGCAGTAGTCTAGCCTTGTAGTAATGAAGGCATGAATAAGTTTCTCCAAATCCTTGTAGGGAATATAAGATTTAGCCTTGGAAATTAGACGTAATTGATGAAAGCTGGATTTAACCACACTAGATACCTGTTTGTCTAATTTAAATGAGCTATCCATAATGACTCCAAGGTTCCTAACGGCGTCAGTAAGATGACTAGCAACAGGACCAAATATGTCATTAGCCGTCCTGAAGATGTATCTCTGTCAAAGACAATAATTTCTGTCTTCTTCTCATTTAGTGTAAGAAAATTTTGTGATAGCCATTCCTTAACATCCCTTAAACAGTCAAGCAGAAGATGTAATGGGGAGGACGCAGGTCCGGTCAAATGAAGATAAATTTGAATGTCGTCCGCATAACAATGAAAAGAGACATTATGTTTAGCAAATATTGAACTCAATGGCAACAAATACAAGGAAAACAACACAGGGCCCAACACCGAGCCCTGGGGACACCACAACGAAGGGGAGCAGGTGTGGAAGAATATTTTCCTATCATGACTGAGAATGACCTATCAAAGAAATACGATTTAAACCATGTAAGGACAGTTCCTTTTAGGCCAACTACTTGTTCAAGCCTTGTCAAAAGAATATCATGGTCAACAGCATCAAATGCTGACGTCAAATCCAGTAAGACTAAGATTGCGGGATGCCCCGTGTCAGTAATTAGGAGCAGGTCATTAAAAACCCTTAATAAAGCAGTTTCAGTACTATGACGCTGTCTAAATCCAGACTGGAATTTTTCATATAGACCATTTCTCTCTAAATAAGTTTGAAGTTGTTGAAGCACTATTTTCTCTAGGATTTTTGACAAGAAAGGAAGTTCAGAAATCGGTCTGTAATTCGCTAGCGTATTATGATCAAGGCTAGCTTTCTTTATAACTGGTTGCACGACTGCATGTTTAAAGGCAGTCGGAACACAGCCAGATGACAGTGATAAGTTCATTAAAGCTAGGATACAGGGCCCAATAGTATCGAACGCCTCCTTAATTATACGCGAAGGGATGGTGTCAAGCAAAGAGTTAGAGTTTTTCTGGGTATTAATTAATTCTTTTAACGTCGTGAGTGATGCCAGTTCAAACTGATGGAAGGCAGCTGAACATACTGGGATTGGGGCATGATTTACAATCAGGGGGTGTGAAGCCCTTAGCAGTGAGATTTTATCTACAAAATAGTTCAAAAATTTCTCACAAAGGGCCGGGGAGGCATCTATCAAGACGTCAGGGCAGGGATTAACCACTGAGTTGAAGATTTTAAATAGAACTCGAGGGTTATGACTGTTAGTTGCAATAATATTTGACAAGAAAGACGTTTTAGCCATTTTAGCGGACTTCTGATATATGGACCGGCTCATGTGCAGGATGTCTAAAGACACTTGGAGTTGATCTTTCTTCCATTTCCTCTCGGCTCGGCGACAATCACGTCTGAGGGCACTGGTAGATTCATTTAACCAGGGTTGACAAGAGATTTTACAGCGTTTGGTCTTAACTGGGGCTACAGTGTCCAAAATGGAGGAGCATGTAGAGGAAATAAAGTTTACTAAACCATCAACCGAGAGGGAAGCATTACTAAAGTCATCATAGCAAACAGTGTTAGCAAAAGCCTCAGAAAAGAGGGCAACAGACTCCGAATTAATCAGGCGTGTTAGGCACTGTGGGCCCTCAAAGTTCAGATCCAGGTTACATGACTGGACGCTAAACATAACTGGGAAATGGTCCGAAATCCCAGCGTCTTTAATGTCAGTGATGGAAATATCCAGGCCATACGACAGAACCAAATCCAGCATATGCCCTTTAGTGTGAGTTGGTTGTCTAACCCACTGGGTAATATTAAATGAGTGAATGAGGGATAAAAAATCCTTGGCGAGGTGGTCAGCCTCACAACATAAATGAATATTAAAATCACCACAAATAAGAACACGATCATTAAACCTGGAAGAATCAGGCTCAGGGAGGGGCAGCCATCTGCTGCAACAGCTTAGGATGAGGGGAGACAGGGTCGGGGCAAAAGAGATACTAATTTAATGCACAGGATAGCAGTTAGCTGTTTTTCAGCATGCTTCAAGGGGAATCAAGAGAACACAACTAAGTGGTCCGACTTAGAGACTTGATTTTAGGTGTAACCAGCTGTCTGCTAAACATCAGGTCTGCTAAAACAACTTTAACTTCAACTTTAGCCTCAACAAGATTGAAAGAGGTGAATTAAAAAAAAATACAAAATTCACTCTTTGCTGTTTTTGCTCTCTTGATTTGAAGCATACTGAAAAACAGCTAATAGCTAACAAGAGCCAAAGGAGTGAATGTAAAAAAAAAAACAAAAAAAACACTGCTATGTGGTTATTATAGAGATCAAAACAACACATGAACAGTTTTTTTGTTGGCATTAGGCTAATTTCTTAGCAGAAGTTAGCCATTTTAACATGAAAGACTGTGGGGATTTAGTCACTCTTGGAGCCAGCCTCAAGTGGCCATTGGCGCTTTTCCATGCCGGCTTCATTTTTCAGCCCTGCAGGTTGGTTGGCTGCTTGGTCAAACTATGATATGGTGTCTGTTGCACACATGGGTTCCTGCTTTTGCATGCAATTTTAAAAAAAAGAAAGAAAGAAAAAAGAAAAATGCCAAGCACATTTAAAATTGGACCTGACTGTTTTGGCCCAATGAAAGGAGCGATACTGAGATATCAAAGGAAGCAAAACAATTAGTGTGCTGAATGTGTTTTTGAATGTTTCCATACTGTCTGTGTGATATTTTTGTCAGAGCACAGCCACTTGAACCTCACAGACTGGAAGATTACCTGTGTTCTCACCCTGCGCTTGCACCACCACCATCTACTTTTTAATAATAACTCAAATTGGCCTAAAGCTATTCCCAGCCTAAAAGTTGGGCACTGTGTCTGTAACAACCTGGCCTGACTTTTAGAAAACAAGGAGAGGAAGCCTAAAATTGCATCAGTATTAAAGGACGGAGTGTATGAGGGTCTGGGATCTGGCTCGTGAGCAGAGGTCTGCACTCACTTGGCACTCGGTTGATGGCTCTCAGCGGCCTCAGCACACGAACCGTCCTCACTGCTGAAAGGCTGACGTTCTGCAGGTTGAGCGAGTACTCCAGCATCCTGGAACATACAGAAAGAAAGGAAGCATGTGTGAACAGAGCCGCGGCAAATGCTGTTGCTGTTTCTGCAGGACGTGCTCGATCACGCTGGGAATTAAAACACAGAGAAATGGGAAAACGTTATTATGTAGCCAATTACATTTTGCATGTATTAAACACTTCCCATCCCTCACAGGGCAAACGGTGATTAATCATTGTAAGGTTCTGAACCACATTTACATTCTTGCTTTTAGAGATGGCTGCAATGCATGTGTTCTGGCAAACAATATGCTTTCATTCCAGCGCTCTGTGGACTGCAACTGAAAGTCCAGAAAAGTTTGAAAAACACACACTTACACACTGACACTGAGACACACACACACATAGTGCTGTGCCTGTTTGTGCTTGCACACTGAGCAAAGCATCCACGCGATGCCTGACAAACACACGCTTATATTCGCATGTACCCTCGCACAATCAGTCTTCAAAGCAGAGAGTGGCATATGCGCATCCCCTTTGAGACGTCAAGAGCGGGTGAATCACTCATCACTGAGTGGAGGATATGGCTTCGACAGTACATAAAAGAGCAGCATCAGATCAGTCGGCCTCTTAACCTTGAGACGCCACACACACACACACACACACACACACATACATGCACGCAGGCACACACACACACTCTCCAGCAGCTCTTTAGAGGCGCTTTTCTGACTGTGATGGGAGGTTAGAAGGACAACACTTAGGGGAGAGACTGTGGAATGCCTGAAAAAACGTTTTTCTTGTTTTTTGATCAGTGTTTATCGTCATCCCTTCTCACACTCACTGCCTCTGCTTACGTGTGTGTTGGATATGTGTGTGTGAGTGTGTGGACCAGATGCTGAGCACATGTGCTGCTTGAAGGAGCGTGCAGATGAAGGAATTCCCTCCTCGAACTGACTCCAAGTCTGTCTGTCTGACAAATTCACAACACATGTCGGAGAGGGTATGTGTGTATGTGTGTGTGTGTGCGTGTGCAGCACCTTAAGTGGGAGAAACTCCCTTAATGAACCCATGAATGCCCGCCTTTTACACATTAAGGTGTCCCGGGACAATCCCTTCTTGCTTGTTACACTGGAGCAAAACAAGAATAGCTACTCCTTCCCTCTCTCTTTCTCTCAGACGCACATACACAATCACAAGTATGCATACACAGAGCTGACAGATGGCTTGCAGGCCGGAGAGAGAAGGTAAATGGGTAAACAGTTAACAGAACAGCATGGAGATGCCCTCCCACAACCAGCAGAGACATGAGGTTAGCGCTATCTTCCAGTCCCGGAAACAGGAACCTCAGATCAGCACCTGGGTAATATTCAGTAATGGTTGCTATGGACATTCAGTTTACTTTCATGAAACAGTGACTTAGAAAAGAAAGACATTTGGAAGTACAGAACTGAATCAGTGTAAGGACGGCTTTATGACAAAATATTACACATATCATGGTTGATATACAAAGACAACAACTCAACCTATATTTCAAGTCAGCTTATGAAAGTGCCTTAATAACTGAGATAATCCACAATACGAGGTTAGTCATTAATACACTGCTTCATGGGCTGGGCTGTAGTTACTCTGTAAGGTTTTAAAAACTGAACTTTAAAATAAATAGTGGTAATAAAAACCGAGAGAGGCCGACAGTGATCACTTCCTTTTTTTAGGGGCTTGCTTAGATTAAATAGAACAAAATACAAAGCATTAAAACATGTTAAAAACACAACAGCCTTAATAAATGCAGAGTAGTTTGGACCCGGAAGTAGGATTCATCACTTAAAGACCGGATAATTTCATCTGTTATCTATATTTATATAGTTGAAGGACATTTCCAACTCATCTAAGATGTAATTCTGCATATACTGCCCTTCCACCAAGGGACTATTTTCCCATATGGAAAAGGAACAGTAAAAACTTATAAAAGACTTACATAAGATGTGGCCTACTTCATATAGTGAATCATATAAGGCTTATATGATTTACTCATGAAAGTGGCCACTTTCTCATTACTTTCATATATTCTTTTAACAAGTATTCAAAACATACAAGTTCCATTTATATGATTTTTCAAGGGATCTTATATCTGTTTTCACTCTTGTATGCTTTTCATACAAGTTTCACAAAAGACAGATATAAACTTTATAAGATTTATATATATCTTTTCCATATGGGTTCCCTTTAATAGTACCAACTGTTTCTATGATGTTCAAATGACATTAACTGTGTGTCGATGCCCATTCATTTTTTGTTTTCTTAATAAATATGAAAAACAGATACATATGCACTTCAAAGCATCCTCATTTTCATTTGGTGTGTACAGTATTTTCCTAGTACTGTCCATCCCGCAACCAGACAGCGGCTTACATGAGCACAGTGAGGGCAAAAAAGTGAAAGAATCTCACCAGTAGGAGAACATATAATAAATCCAGCATGATCTCAGTTTTGAGCACTGAGGTCCCTGTGGGAAATTTACGGTATCATCATCAGGATGGGAAACTTGTGTTCAAGCGCCACAGACAAGCTATAAATCCCCCAGAGCAACAAATATTAGGGTAATTTTTTCGTCAGACAGATTTACATAAACAAACTTAAAAAGCAGATGATGAATGATGTCTGCTCAAAAATAGACTTTGTAAAAACACTTGCTGCCCCTGATTAGAGCCAGATGACGGTCGATGTGCTCAGTGAAAACTGACCCATCTCCCCTCATCTGGAATGAAGAAACAGCTGAGGAGAAATGGAGTGTATCAAACAAACGATCTCAACTGCAGGAAGTCGTGCGCTGTTTTGTCAGTGTCCGTGCCAGCGTTGATGATGCTGATAGAGGGCAGGGCGACGGGGAGGAGGACGCAGAACACGGGGGAGGTCCAGCCTTGCAGGGAGTTTGCATGAGGCAAATTCCAAACTGAAGCAGATCTACGCAAGAGGGTGAAGTGGAGGACGAAACACACTTCTTCTTCTTCTCTTTTTTGTACTCTGTATACACACTGATACGGCGCCCCTGCATATCTTTATATAGATATATCCTCACAAGGACAAACTTGCAGAAATGTGTAATGAAATTCATGTAATTTAAAATAAAGCCACCAAAGACATAAAGTGTGTATATCATTGCACACACACACACACACACACACACACACACACACACACTTCTGGGCGTGATGCCTCTTGGTTTGTCCTCTCTCTTATCGCAAAGGCTGGACGTGTGTGTGTTTGTGCCTGAAGAGCCAGGCACATGAAGGATGGTACACACGCCGCTTTCCAGCGACGCCACCTTCTTAACGGAGCATGCACACAAATACACCGGACATAATGCCACCCAGAAAGAACTATAATAGGAAAAAGTACGCGAGGCAGCTCAGTAATGTAGGACACTGTAAAATGTTTAATCAGTGCTGTCCTCACCTAACCTTTATCTGTCGCCCTCTATCTTTCTGTCTGTCCATCTTCTGTCCACCTCAGTCAGCGTATCCATCTGTCTGATCACGGCCACTGTACTGTGATCAAATTAAGTAGCCACCAGCCTCATAAATAAGAAGTACTCATAGATGAAGCAAATATAAACAGTATGGAAGAAATCAATGGCCATTTTTACCATGAAAGTCTGCAGGGATTTACTCGCTATTGGAGCCAGCCCCAAGTGGCCATTGAAGCATTTCGATCCAGGCTTCATTTTTCAGCCCTGGAGGTTGCTGCTTTGTCAAACTATATTATGGTGTCTGTTGCACACGTGCAACAGCATGCATGCAAAGATTTAAAATTGGGCTTGTCTGTTTTGTCCATTTGTTTCTAATGAAGCAATGTTTAAATATCAAACTATCCATGGTATGCATAAGACATTTTTAAATTTTTTTTTTTTCCATACTGTCTGTTTGATAGTTTTTCAGAAATCAATAGTGGGAGATATGAAAAAGAACCTCGCTACTGTATATTGTTTCATAATTTCCCTGGCCGGCTTTCCAGTGGAGTATTTATATGCAAATCATGATGGATAGACGGCGAAACGCTGAAAGGAATTGACAAATTTTGATGGAGCCTTCTTGGTTTTCATGCTCAATTTGAGGCCAGAGAGTTTGTTGTATCTGTGAAGGAATTCTGTGATAAATAAGGTTTGAAATACACTTGCTGAATAACTGATGAGGTTAGCTGGGGAGGATTCTGGCTGCCTAGCGCATTGACGAATGACTGGGTATCCTGAAATGGTTTAGGCAAAGTTATCATGACAGTAAAGCATACAGTATGCACACCCACTGCTACACTATCCATTGATCACTGCACAAAGAGAAGCTGATCATGTCTACATTATGTCTGTTATTAGACAAAGCTTTGTAGTGAATTTAAAGTGCACAGAAAGCTCCAGGGCATGTTTAGCCTAGCACAACATAAAGAGTGGCTAATAGAAATGAAATTGCTTGCTAATGGAATTTAAACAAATGGGGTCTAGTGACAGTTCTATTACTACATAGTTGCACATTTGAGGGTTAAAATTGAGTGCAATGCTTTTTAATAGAAAGCTATTAGCATTGAATGTCAGGGTCAATTTTCCATGCTTGTTTCATCCTGCAGTTTGTAGACTAAGTTGGATATTTTGGATATAAGTTGGATATTTTGGATATCCGCTCTTTGGATATTTAAAAAAAACCCCCAGTTTATTTAGCTATGAAGTCACACCCAATATGTAACACCATTTAGGTGATGTTAGTCATTCCTAGGTATTGTGCTCCCTCTCTGTGAAGATGTTAGCTTCTATTAATGCAGTTTTTTTCTTTTCACATTAACAGCTGCCTTTTTAGTGACTGCCAGCATAATATGGTAGCAGCTAAGTTTACCAACTAGCTGGTGAAAATGGTAGAAACATTTATATACACTTTGCTTGAACTGGTGGTGTCTTTGTCATTTATGCTAATCCACTGTATGCTAATGCAATGTAATGTCTTCTTTAAAAAGAGGACAAAGAGTTTACTAATAACCAAGGCAAAGCCAAAATGTGTAAATTGTACCTTGTGCAACGATGGTAGACATAAATTACAAAAATATATACAAAAGTGATGAATCCATAGATAGATTATAGCTTAGCATAAAGCGCAGGAGAAGAAACTGCTACTGGAACAGCGACCTTCCAAAACCTTCAACGCTAATAGAAATATCTTTCATTTCAATATTAATCATAGTGAAGCTACTGATCTATAGCATTTGGTGCTATAGAATAAAACTGGAATAAACTGAATAAGTTTCTTCAGAAAATAATACATTTGAATCTCGTTCATTAACACTTATGAATGCATTCAGCTAATAGTTATTGGCAGTTTTGGTGCCAACTGGTGTTTTGACTTTCTACAACACACTGTGTGAACTACACTCACCTTGTTTTTAGATCCAGGAATAGACTACTCTTTCCTGTCATAGTCTGTCATGCCATTTCTTTATATATTACGAAATAACCGTCATCTGTTGCTTCCTCTGATACTCCTTTAGTCACATATTGTTTGCTTTCTATTCGCCCTCATATCAGTGACAGGCAAGCTGTCACCCTAGATGTCCCACAGCAAATGGATTATGACTGATGGATCGCTCTGAGTGTGTGCTTGTGTGAAAAGGCAACATTTGCATTTCAGGCCACTGCATTCATAACAGCGGGTGATGATTCCGATATTGCCATGTAATAGATGGCAACCTGTCGAGGGTGTACCCTCCAGTTTTCCCACGACTCTAGCCAGATAAACAGTTAAGAAAATGGATAGCCGTATGGAGTATGATATTAATGTAAGAGCATGTGGTATCATCAGAAAGAAGTGCAGAGAGGAAAACCTGCAGAGAGGAACCACTCTGTAGACAGATGGAGTGTTTTCATGCTGAATCAGACTGAAAACCTTTCATCGGTAACACTTTCTTCCATCAACCCACTCTACTGCTATCTAACCCAAATGTTAACCAACTTACTCTTTACAGTCATGGCTGATGACTGAATATCCCTATTTCTCAGATACTGAGGGAAATCTCCTTTTCTTTTCCCCCTCAGGGTTAGGAGATCTTAGCGAGAGAACTGCTTCAGGATACGTATTAAATATGTTGCTCCTGGACGCTCCAGAGTTGGTATGTCTACATTGGAAGTCTAACTTTTAGACTTTCTGCTGATGGAAATGGGATAGGACTCACTTTAAAAAGGTAGCATGAATGAATAAATATATTACAAAAAAACAGTGCTGTGTTTTTACTGTCGCTCTCTCCAAAAGCTGTTTTTTATTGTTATATTTTGAATTGAAACTGTGCTCACAAACTGTGACAACAACGCCGTCTCGCCTGCATATAAAACAGCCCAGTTCCGACCTGCTGTTTCCCGATCAAACAAAATCAAAGTGAACAGAGCAATTTTCTTACAAATTAGTTAATGCCTGAGGGGTTTTTTGTCATTATCAAAAAATTACAAGAGTGCTTTTTCTGTTTTTTTGATAACTGCAGAGCGTCATATCCCGCTGACACCCTCGCCACTTACAGTCCATCAAGACCTTTTTATTTAAACTTAGTGAACATGAAAATGCCACCCGAGTGAAGAATCAGGGTTATTCTATGAAACAACATTTGGCTAAACTTTATGAATTCAGTTAATCATGTTGAAGACAAGAGATGTTTTTATGCACATTTTCAGGCGATGAAACTAAATGGATAAATGAACATAATTTTAAATGTAGGATTTTCATCAGTGAAAATCCAGTGACTGAAGTCTAGAACCCATGAAAGTCAACAAATGCTGTTTTCTCTCTCTGCATTCATTTATATAAACTAAAAACTGGAGGATTTGAGCCACTAAGAAAAAGAAACAGTGGTGTGTCAGAATTCTGAGATCAATTTCAGACTTCCGTCTTTTTTCTCAGAATTATTGGGGAAAAAAATTGAAAAGATGCCCCCATTTTCCAACACGTTCTCACTCCCAAAACAGAACATTTTACGCTCGGTGACAAATCATCCATATATTATGTTTCTGGGCACCCAACACGTCGCTACGAGATCGGAAAAATGAGGAAACATGAGAACCGTTTGGAATGAATCTACACATGCACATTTGTTTTACTTAAATCACTTTGGAAAACACTACCTAACGTTATTAAAGTGGTGGTTAGGGTTAGAGCTGGAATACGTGGCTGGAACGTCTATTACCGCAGGACCGTCGTTCGACTGGATTTCGACCACAACCCAGCGCATAGCATAGAAATGTGGAAGGTCACCTTTCGCCTTCCCATGGAACACCTCGGGACGTGGCAAATCGTCGGTATATTACGCCTCGGGAGTGAGAATGGGCTGTTTTTTCCCAGTGGCCCTAATCCTTCCAGGACTTGGCCATTGAAGAATACTAAAGTGTTCTTGACTTGGTTAAGTGTTGTGAGGCTTTTTTTCCCCGATCTATGGAAATAATTCTGTCATCATGCACTTCAGTTGTTTTCTGTTGTCTTTCGTGCCTTTCAGTTGCCGAGCTGGCGAGTACTTTCAGTCTTTTTAAGATTTCCAGATTGTTGATTTGGCCCCTCAAACACACACACATACTCTTATAATGCACAAACTCAACTCTGCAAATCAACTCCAGCTTTTTTGTCATGAAATAAAAAAGGAACCTGACCTGACCATGAAACTGGTTGTCAGGCAATTGCTCATTTACTTTAGAGCCTCCAAATATTGTGAAAAGTCTTTGTATTAAAGCTGAAAATCTGCATTTCACGTATTCATTTGTTTGATCTAAAATCTACTGTGGTGATGCACAAAGGCAAAACTGAAGAAATTATGCATAGAAGCATCTTGTTATCATAATAATGTGTCTGTCCACAAAGATTTCTATCTAGTAAAAACCTATAATTGCAGCACATCCTTTGGCAGACACTATCTTATTAACTTTTTCTTTCTTAAAATGTCATTGGTCAGTCTTTTAAATTACAGGTACACAAATCCTGCATGTTAATGTCAGCAAATTGTACAGTTTACTATCTAGTTTTTCACGGCACAAAAGAAAAGTAACGAGCTGGAGCTGAAAACTCTTTCAGTTTCAGTTACCATGAAGTCGTGGTGACAAAATCTAAAGAAAATGTTGTTTACGAGTGTTTACCGAGATGAATGTTTTTGTCTTCAAGCAACATATTTGCCCATTGTGACGAGAAAAACCAGAATAATTTTTATAACCACAGTAATTATAATCTTTAATACCTCATGGAGCAACTCTCAACAATGCAATGGCACATCTGGTTTCTCATGTTTATTTTAAGCCTGGACTCACTGCACAGACACACATAAATGATTGCGCTGCTCTTTATATGACACTTTACACTCTGCCTCACTCAAACATGAAGCAATGATTCTGAATAAAAACTGACATACAAAAAACCCAAATGTTTATTTATTCAAATAATTCATCATTAATGAACATATGGTTGATATAGACCAGGGGTGCCCAATCCCAGTCCTCGAGAGCTACTGTCCTGCAGCTTTTAGATGCATCCCTACTCCAACACAGCTGAATCAAATAGTTGGATTACCAATTCGGCATGCCATCAAGTCTGGCAAAGGCCTGATAACGAGCCATTCATTTGATTCAGGTGTGCTCGAACAAGGACGCATCTAAAAGCTGCAGGGCAGTAGCTCTCGAGGACTGGGATTGGGCACCCCTGATATAGACTGACTGTATAACAGTCAAGTGAATTTCATTTGAGCAGATTTCATTAAAGTTAACGTTTTGCATTGTAAATTACATGGTAAATTTACATGTAATCAAATTACTTAAGGGTTGGATTTTAGGGATAAATATTTTATGCCACCTCAAACATGCACTATGCTCTATTTTATTTATAACCTTTAGCACATTTAAACAACAGAGCTTGACCCAAAGTGCTTGGGAGGATTTTAAAATAAGCTGTGTTTTGTTGTGTTAAACAATTATTGTGCAAAATAAAGATCACACTGATTTAGTATTCATTAAAATGTGTTCAGAATGTGATCATCAATGACGATTTATTCCATTAATCATGACACTTAAGCTGTCTTTATAAAAGTATAGATTTAGGTATTACTGGCCCTGTATTTACTGTGTTGTATTGATGCAGCATCGCACATCAATACAACACACATACATCTATGTGTAATTCTAAGCATATTTCATCTTAGAATAGAATAGAATAGCTTTTTATTGTCACTGTTACAAGAACAATGAAAGGCAGTTTGACATCTCTCCATGTGTGTGGAGTACACAATAGCGTAAGTATTTACACAATTACAGACAAATTTACATTTACACAAGAAAGATATGTACAAGTTATACATACACCTGCAAACATACACGCACATACATACATATATGTATATATACATATTTGCATCCGTACATGCATACACACACATATTTCCACATACACGCTTACATCTATAAGCATACACATACATGCCATCTAACTAGCAGGTGCATTGAGAGGTGCAGTGTGATCAGCGATATTGCACATTGAGTGGGGGGGGTGGGTGCTGTTGGAACTATACTAAATAAGGTTATAATAAAAACTGTTTAAAGAGGTAGGGGTGTTGGTTGCCATCTCCATCTTCATCCGCTTTATCCGAGGCCGGGTTGCGGGGGCAGCAGCCTAAGCAGAGAAGCCCAGACCTCCCTCTCCCCAGCCACCTCCTCCAGCTTATCCGGGGGAACACCAAGGCGTTCCCAGGCCAGCCGAGAGATATAATCTCTCCAGCGTGTCCTGGGTCTGCCCCTGGGCCTCCTCCCGTGGGACATGCCCGAACACCTCACCCAGGAGGCGCCCAGGAGGCATCCTTGTCAGATGCCCGAACCACCTCAACTGGCTCCTTTCGATGTGGAGGAGCAGCGGCTCTCTCTGAGCCCCTCCCGGATGGCCGAACTTCTCACCCTATCTCTAAGGGAGAGGCCAGCCACCCTTCGGAGGAAGCTCATTTCTGCCGCTTGTATCCGCGTTCTCGTTCTTTCGGTCACTACCCACAGCTCGTGGCCATAGGTGAGGGTAGGGACGTAGATCGACCGGTAAATTGAGAGCTTCGCTTTTACACTCAGCTCCCTCTTCACCACGACGGACCGGTGCAGCGTCTGCATCACTGCAGCCGCAGCACCAATCCGCCTGTCGATCTCCGGCCCCTTCTCCCATCACTCGCGAACAAGACCCCGAGATACTTGAACTCCTCCACTTGGGGCAGGAACTCATCCCCGACCCGGAGTGGGCACTCCACCCTTTTCCGGCTGAGAACCATGGCCTCAGATTTGGAGGTGCTGATCCTCATTCCCGCTGCTTCACACTCGGCTGCGAACCGTTCCAGTGCCAGCTGGAGGCCTTCACCTGATGAATCCAACAGAACCACATCATCTGCAAAAAGCAGAGATGAGATTCTGAGGCCACCGGCGAAAGCCCTCCGCCACTTGGCTGCGCCTAGAAATCCTGTCCATAAAAATTATGAACAGAACCGGTGACAAAGGGCAGCCCTGGCGGAGCCCATCACCCACCGGGAACGAGTCCGACTTATTGCCGGCAATGCGAACCAAACTCTTGCAACAGTTGTATAGGGATCGAATGGCCCGTAGCAATGGGCCAGACACCCCATACTCCCCAAGAACACCTCCCACAGGACACCCGAGGGACACGGTCGAATGCCTTCTCCAGGTCCACAAAACACATGTAGACTGGTTGGGCAAACTCCCATGCACCCTCAAGTATCCTTGAGAGGATAAAGAGCTGGTCCAGTGTTCCGCGACCAGGACGAAAACTGCATTGTTCCTCCTGTATCCGAGGTTCGACTAGCGGACGAACTCTCCTTTCCAGCACCCTGGCATAGACTTTCCCAGGGAGGCTGAGGAGTGTGATCCCCCTGTAGTTGGAACACACCCTCCGGTCTCCCTTCTTAAAGATGGGGACCACCACCCCGGTCTGCCAGTCCAGGGGTACTGCCCCTGATCTCCACGCAACATTGTAGAGGCGTGTCAGGACAGCCCTACAACGTCCAGAGCCTTCAGGAACTCGGGGCGGATCTCATCAACACCAGGGGCTCTGCCACCAAGGAGTTGTTTAACTGCCTCAGTGACCTCGCCCCCGGAAATTGGCGGGTCATTCCCCTCATCCCCAGACTCTGCTTCCTCCTTGGAAGACATGTCAGTGGGATTAAGGAGGTCCTCGAAGTATTCCTTCCACCGCCTGACAATTTTCTCAGTCGACGTCAGCAGCGCTCCGCCAGCACTATACACAGTGCATGGTTGCATTGAAGTATAAACAGAAATACGATTTATAAATAAGGTGTAATGTCCATGAGTGTTGGCAGTGCAGTTATCCTCCAATCAGGGTGGAGGTAGGGCATGTTTGACAGCCTGTGGGTAAAAACTTCTGTTGAATCTGTTTGTCTAATGACCTGATGGACCTGTAGCGTTTACCAGAGGGAAGGGGGGAAAAAGTGAGTGTCCAGGGTGTGAGGGGTCTTTGATGATGATGCTGGCTTTCTGCTGAAGTCTGCCCTGCTGCCCTCACCACCCGCTGCAGTTTCCTCTTGTCCTCTGCGATGCAGCAGTTGAACCAGAGTGTGCAGCAGTAAGTCAGAAGGCTCTCGATGGTGGAGTGGTAGAAGTTTACTAGCAGTCTCTGGGGTAATTGGGCCTGACGTAGTTTCCTGAGAAAGTACAGCCTTTGTTGTGCTTTCCCTACCTGGTGGGAGATGTTTGTGGACCAGATAAGGTCGGCCGAGAAGTGGACTCCGAGGAACTTAAAGTTTTCTACCCTTTCTACTTCCTCCCCATCAATGTAGAGGGTAGAGTGCTCACATCGCTTTGTTCTTCTGAAGTCAATTACCATCTCCTAAATATAATATTATATTATATATTCAGTTTAACCTTAAACTTAAATACAAGTTTAGCTTCTAGTTTGTTTGTGGATTAAAGAATTACTGGTGCAACCACATCCAGGTAGAGAAAACTGAATCACTGGTGCCTCACAGAAAATAATAAAACAAGCATATTCATTCATTTATTAAAACCAGTGTCATTTCATGATAATCACCCTACTTGGCAGCCGAAGCGCAACATCATACTGTAAAACATTCAGTGAGTTCACGGTCAGATTGCTCAAGGCTGTTTAGGAAACTGTTGGTTCTTTTTTTTTACTCTCTAAGAGCATTTACCTTCTGTGCACAGAGAGGATTTCCCACAAATGACTAATGAAAGCAGATTTAATTTAGGAACACGAGGTGAAACAACAGAGGCCACAGGATCCTCCTTTCTATTAACACGATGTTATTTTGGCTGATAATATGTGGACAGTCTTGCGACCGGATTTTATCCCTACAGTACGAAGCTATAAAACATCTCAACTCAACCTTTTTCATCTAGCTCTCTTATCTCCATCCCTCCAGCATCCCTCCCCTTACTCTCATTTTCCCTTCTCTCCCTCCTTCTGACTGATAATCTATGGCCGATCTGCTGACCCACTTGTAGTGGGGAAATAATCTAGCTAATGGAGGAGAACCCAGGTGGATAAGGACAGCCAGGACAGGAAAATACAGCAGTCTAGTCCTGATGCTGTTAAGCACAAGCTCATAGAAAGATGGAGGAGGGAGAGTCCGGGAGACCTGCTGCTGGACAGCGAACAGTTTGTTTAATGGCCACTATTGTTCATGGATGCCCTTTCTGTGTCTGTGTGCTTTTGCTCTGGAACTGTTATATTACACAAAGAGTGCAACATTCAAATGTGCCTTCTGTGCTGTACTGTATAGAAAGTGCTATAATGTAACACAAGTTAAATCAGTTTTATATGCATCTGGAGGTACAGCTGGTGTTGCTCAACTCGACTTAATCAGTCTTGTGTCTCTGGGCTCATTTAAGCTATAGATGAACATAAATCTGTAGATGATGATTTGTAATTTTAGCTGGATTAGGGAGGTGTGCTGGACTTGTGTTTACCAGAAGTGATGGTTAAGTAGATCATTTGGTTTAAGCGCTGTACAAGTAACCTTGCTGTGACTGCAGATGTGCCTTGTCCCCACTACAATTAGCCGGATATGCATATCAATCCAAGAAATATGTTACAGGAGTAACACCATAAGTGTACGAGTACCACAAGTACAGCATTTTATACGTTTTACCGTATCTTGTTTCTAGCAATAGATGATTTAGTTTGAAATATGCACACTGGAATTATCTTCTGACATATTTCCAGCTGTCCTGTGCTGCTGTGGGCAACATCTTCAGCTCTGAACTTCGGCTGCTCCTCTCTGCTGCTGCCGCTGCTCCATCTGCAGGCGCCGCTGCCGTCAAATAACTCCTCTGCACACAGTGGCTTCGAATCAACCTTATTTGACATTTTCTCAACATCTTTTGAACTGCAGAAGATTCATGAATCTTTCTTAGAACATCACTCATGTTTACATACACCAAGTCCCAGCATACCATGAAATTCACACCTGATAACGGCAAAAAATGCTAATCGAGCCGGCCCTCTGAAAGCTGAAGCATTCAAGCTATTTGGCAAAGATTCTCTGAGACAAGTCTTCATTTATTAGATCACAGCGTGCACTGCATTTGAGGCTAAGTGATGCTTAAGCTGAAATCTGAGGCGGAGAGCTGCTGTTCTTTCCAGTCGAGCTTTCCGCTTTAAACTGTGCGTGTGACGCATTCTGTTCATATTCCATGTAAGAAAGGAATTAAAGGCCTGATTTGTGTAACATTACAGAGGTCTCTATCTCCTTTTCTTCTTCCCCTCTCCACCCTTTGCTGCTGGTCCAAACGGTGAAGGTTAGCAGCATATCAGAAACTTAAAATTAAAGTCTGGATAAAAATACTCACAGGGACATTGCAAACAGCTTTAAACGGGTATGTTAGACATAGATACAAAAAGATTTCATTTTTGGAAATGCTGTGAACTACTGTGAGCTTCATGTAATGGTTTCATGGTTTTTATATTCTTTAAAGTAAAACAAAATTAGCTTTAAATAGCTAGCTTGGAGCATCATATACATGCTGCCTAGCTTATGATTCCTACAAACCCATATGGTCAGCAAACAAACTGGTTCTTTAAGTGTGAATTTGTGTTGGGTTAACTGGTGGTTCTAAGTTTGCTGTCGGTACGAATGTGATTATTATTAATAACTGTCTGTCTGTGAGTGTTAGCCCTCTGACAGCATGAATGCTATCCGGACGTTTGCTGCCTTTCACCCTGTGACAGCTAGCATAAGTTCCCATACAGCCATGAACTGAAAGAAAAAAGATAAGAAAGATGAATTTGATTTGAATGATAAAATTCTGGTTTGCTGGAAGCTCTAAATAATAATAATCACTAAAGTATTTAACTTGAACAGAACATCATTCAAAATATGAGCTTAAGAAAAGAAGACGCCTTCAAGGCACCTAATAACTGGCAGCAGCACAGTTCCATGAAAGGCTTATTAACTGAAAATTTAAGCATGGGGAATTATTTCACATAAAGGTAGAAATGCCTGTATTCCTCACAGATAGGGATGCTTATTAGTATTTAGGCCAGTGGCTAGAATACTAGTTAATCAGCTCGCCTCCGCTCAGCGGGTCCAGTCATCCTAACTGTACACACTAAATTTACTGAAATCAAAGCAGCGAGGAACGCTTCATTTGTCTGTGCTGAACCCAAAGGTGTGAAGCTGATATCGATTTTCTCATGAAAGCAAATGAGAATATTTAAAATTGTAACTAAAAAACTTCATTAAGGTTTAAAAAATGCATCCAGCTTCTTCACTAACTCACTCACTAATGCGTGTCTTCCTGTTTCACCTTGTGTGTTTTTTATTTTTACTTTTTTGACCTCTTCCAACATCTCTCCCTCCATCGGCCTTCCTCACTTTGTCTCCCTCCAGACATCTTCAGCCACCTCTCTCTGTGCCTCACATCGCCTTCTCTCCTCCATCCTCATGCTCTTTTTTTCGTCAGCTGGAACGGATCCAAAGTGTCATCAATAAATCATAAAGAGAAGAAAGCAGTCGATGCTCAGGAAAAAAATTGGTTCTCTCTCTTCTCTTCTTTTTAGTGTGAAGTCTGAAATCCAAGAGGATGCTTTAAAGTATTTAAAGCCAGTTAAAGGTGCTCAGCTTGCATTTTAAAGCATCGGCACAGTGATACCTCCATATAATTACCTTTATGGATTGATTGTGGTCAGGTTAATGGCTAGTAGACTGCACAATGTTTTCTGAACTCTACTATTTGAATAAATTTGACTCCTCTGACTTCCATCGGGAGGACAGCGTCTTTTAATTGACTGTAAATCCGGGCTTCTTTTATACTACTCTGCTTAAATGGACCTATTACGCTTTTCCTTATTTTCTGTTAAAACACTGAGGTTACACTATGTGCAAGTGCTTTCAGACTTTATAGTGATTTGAAAGCTCAGTTTTTCCTGCTTTTGTCTTTGCAAGATGACATATCCTTAATGTGGTCAACTCAGGCACACAGCCACTATTCAGATGTTTTGTTTGCGAGGGGCAGCCTATCAGAGGAGCTTGTGTGGGACAGTGGGATAACATAAATGCTGCCCTGAGGCCACAGATACGATGAATAGGGATTTTCTTAATGATCTACCAGTCGACCAAAGCTCCTCTAGTAGAGTCCATAACCTTGAAATGAACATCTCTTTAAGCCTTGCATATCTAATCAGAACCAAAGGGGGAGAAAATGTCCAGTCAATCTAAAACTAGCTCAAAAAATACCAGTACAGCTTCTATCTTTCTACATCTCTGAAGTTGCTCATTAGTAATTCTCCACTCTTGCCACATTCAAGAATCACAGAGTTCTGTAGCAGGTAGATGCCGTCACTCCCGTTTGGGCTCAGCTTGCATATACATGAACCCCACAGCTTTTATAACAGACTTTTTAAGAAAATAAATACATAAATTCCACATCCTGCTCTAAATTATATATTGTATGTAACATTACATATATATATAACACTCTACCTCCCAAGTTTGCCAGTGATTGTTTTTGCAAGCCTACTGTCATACATGATGGTAAAGCCTGCCCATACTTTGGGGTTTTCTGAAAGCTTTACCTCTGTTCTCACTGACACAACACATGAAATCCTTCTGATGTTCTGTCAATTTCACCTTGGTTGCACATTATGTAAAGCACAAAAAGTGTCACGATCTGGCCATCTTGCTACAGTCAGGCTGGGGGCGGTGGTTGGAGATCCCAGCACCACCCAAATTATTGCCATCTCTGTGTCCTTCTGCTGTCGGTCGGTGACTGAGTGGAGTCAAGTTGGCAACTACATGCAATCTGTTTGTGATAGATTGCTGACAACTGCAAATCCGTTGCTGTCTGTTGCAAATCTATTTGTTTCTGCATACAAAGAAATTCATATTAACCATAATTTCGCATAAAGCGCTTACATTCAGAGTCCAGGCAGTAGTCATGTGGTGACCACAAATAGTGACATAGTTGCTGCAGGTTAGCAATTATCCTATAAAATCAAACAGGAGCTCAGCAATCTCACTTCTCATTGGCAAAGACAGATTGAGACAGATTGCAGATGGATTGGCAATTCATCCATGCATATATATATTTTTTTGGTAATAAATGTATCTATAAATGTAAACAATTAAATGTATATATAAATTCAATAGCAATTATTTGAAAATCTTTGCCAAACTGCCTGAGAGCAATTGCTGCCTGTGTAAGTTGGACCACGATTCTTGCATTTGACCAACTCTTTGCACCGAGGTTGAGCGTGGAACACCATTAACCATCTGGACAAGTTGGTTTCTGCAGCTACTTGCCATCCATCTCCAAAAGCAAAGCAAAAACATTTAAGTTTTTATTTTGCAGGCAACCAATGATTTTTCCTAGCCACAAGGAGATTGCCATCCTATTTTTACTCTAGTGTGGCTGAGCCAATAAAGAGTCTCAAAATTAAATAGTATTAATATCGTGATTTTAAAATACTTCCTTCAACTGTGCCAAAAGATAGAAATGAAACGACAAATCAACAGGTGTAAATGTTTGTAGTCTCCAAGGGGCAAATTTATTTCACAGCTCTTATTTCAACTTTCACCAGCAGTGTTGTCATATATTTCGGAATATATCAATGACAGTGGCTTAAAATGTTGGCTGTGGATGCAGATCTGTCATTTAAAGTGGGTATTAGAATCTCCTCTGGACAGCCATTATTCATAGAATACCAGACAGGGTTTAGATTACAGTAACTGACAAGAAAATAGTATATTTGCAGCTGTAACACAATGGTGGAGGTCAGAAATGATGGCGCACCAGCAGTGGATGAAGGCAGTGATTGCATACATTGCCAGCATGTTGATTTTGAATCCAATATAATGACTTCAATTGTGGCAGTGTACAATAGTGGATGATTAAAGGTGGGATAGTACATGTTTTATTTCATTTAACTGCCACTTTATGGGTAATTAAAGAAAAATTGCATGTTTAAAAAGTCTTTTTTTCAGCAGAAGTTAGAAGTTACACTGAAAAGTTATCCATGCTGAACTGTACAAATAGTATCAGTAATTTCATCCAAGGACCCTTCAAGCATCAAACCAGATTAAATATTAAGGGCGTCCAACGAAGGCATCGACCTGACTGCCTCTGCCTCGCTTCCCTTCATCTTCTCTGTCTGCCCTTCTTCCTGTCCCCTCCTTGCTCCCCTCATTCCCCCCTTTCTGTCTCTCTGGGTGGAATCACCACCACAGTGAGAGTGTAAAGACAGGGTGATGTACTGATAGGATAGCCTGTCTGCTACAGTAAGTGCCACTGCACTCCCTTAGCTATCGATTGGGCCTCTACTGCAGCAATCAATAAATAAATTCATAAATAAATGAAAACACCCCCCTTATCGGGTAATTTACTCCACAGCTGACTCTCAAAATATAGTGCAGAGCTTTGCTTGTTTACTATCAGTTCTTTCAGGGCTAAAAGTACAGTTACCATGCATATGATGATGAGTTTAGGTTTGATAGGTTCATGGATATCAGTGAAACATGGACTATGAAACACCTATGTAGTTACCTTTTTCACTCACTATGTGTTAATAGACCTCTCTGCACTGAATCATTCTTGTTATTAATCTCTGGCTCGTCTTTTATCCTGCCTTCCTTCTCTCACCCCAACTGGTTGTGGCAGTTGGGTCGTGAGTCTGGTTCTGTCGGAGGTTTCTTCCTGACAAAAGGGAGTTTTTCCTTCTCACTGTCGCCAAAGTGCTTGCTCATAGGGGGTCATATGATTGTTGGGTTTTTCTCTGTATGTATTATTGTAGGGTCTACCTTACAATATAAAGCGCTTTGAGGCGACTGTTGTGATTTGGCGCTGTTGAAATAAAATTGAATTGAATGTACAAACCTATATATAGTAAAAGATGGACTTAGCATCCTTGCATAGGATAGAAAATGGGCATATGTTCCAGGTCTGAAAAGTGAAGCCAACATCAAAGTATCTAACTCCATTATTTTTAATGACTAACAGGTGCCAACCTTGGAAGCTGCAAAAAACTTGGGGTTGTATAGAACTCATCCGTCCATTTTCTACCACTTATCCAGGGTTGGGTGGTTGTCTTCAAGAAGCCTATGGGAAAATAGTGCCTGGGTTCCTTTCGTCATTGACCTCAGTAAACTCTGTCTCACGAGTTTATGGGCTTACTTGCTAACATTAGGTCATTCATTAACTTCATCTGCTTATTTAATTCAGCATTAGAGTACTATCCCAGCTACAAGTTGCCAATCAATTACAAGGCTAACACATAGGAACAGACAATCATTCACACTGAGTGCCAACTTTGAATCATCAACTGACATAACTGTGCATGTGTTTGGACCCAGAGAGAACCCACACCGACAAACAGAACAGCCCCTGAGAGGCAACAGTGCTAACCACCACACAGCCATGCTACCCAGCTTTGGGTGATATTAAATTGAATATTAAATTCACTTTGAAGCTGATTACCCATGACTTCGGCTACTTGAAAATCACAAGCCATTAGTCAATGACTGTGCGGTATAGCAATCAGGGCCACCCCATGCTCCATGTACAAGTATTTAAACCAGCATTAATTTCAGTGTCCAGTAGGAGACAACTCTTCTAGTTGCAAAAAGAAGTCTGGTTGTATAGAAGTCTTTGGGAAACGACCCTCAGATTGTGTCGTCTTTAACTTCAGTAAATGCTGATGTCCAATTTAGAAACTCAACTCAAACTACGACTAGACTCAAAACCACATAAATGTGCTGTATCCCCTCAATATCAAAACACCAAGAGGGTGACAGTGAAAATGTCCAGGGTTAACTAACCAGTGGGTAATGTCAGGGTATCTACTTCCAATCTTTTATATACGGTCTGTGGTTAGGGATAAGGTCTGGCACATTTAATGTGACTACACTGACTTTTCTTTATGCTCTGAAACATAAAGAAATAAAACAACACCCATCTTCCTTTCACATTTTGTACAAATGCTGTTGCGTTCAAGTCCCATGCAAATGATGCTGAATGTATTAAGACAGAAAGCTCCAATCTACTAGTCTCCCTCTTTAGCATGCAAATGCGGTACGGTATCTATTTAACACTCTGCTTTCACAAATCAGAAACTCTTCCCCTGCACATCTATCTGCCTTTCTACACCTTCCACCTGCTCCGTGGAGCCATCCCTCCATCATTCCCTCCTGACAGGGAGGTGATTAGCAGAAGAGAGTCCAGACCTGCTGAAAAAGCAGCTTAGCTGTAATTATCGTCTAGGAAAGAAACAAACAGTTCATCAGAGCCTTCCTCCGCAGACTTAACAACTGTTGCCAGGATATATCAAATGCTCGACAACCAGCCGTTACCTTGGTTACCATTGTCTCTGCAAGTCTGGGGGCTCTTCTTACAGATGAAATTTTTATTTTTTTTAAATTTGTTCAGAAATACTAGAACCCATGAAAACAGCTAAACATATTAACATACACTCAACGCCCACACTCTGTGATGTAAGCCAACATACGTGCAGACACCAGTAGCTACAGGCATGGAAATAAGACTGGTTTTCTGCCACTTTCCATATTGTGCATGCTCTGATAAAAACACACACTCTTCCGATGCCAAACGTTTTCCATTAATTATTCTTGTGGCATTATTCACAGTGTAAAGAGGTTTTTACAGAGTAAAGAGTGAATGCGGGAATGCTTTGATAATAACCCATTGTGCCATTTGAAACCAAGATCCCTAACACTTGCGAGGGCAGGCTGCAGGACCAAACCACCTTCATCACACTCTGTCCATGACTGTGATATGTGCACATATATCCTAGAATACATCCTAGGAAGATTTCTGAACATTTCCCTGCTTATATGCTAGTTCAGCAGCAATGGAGGACAAAAACACAATGCATACAAGATCTGTGACAGTGCATACTAAAGTCCAAAAGTTAAAGTTTCAAGTTGCTTGTACTGGTTTCATATAACAATATGCATTCCAATTCAGAGGTTATGCCTTTTGAATTTTATCGCCCCACTAAATATATAGATATTACTTCAGATAGGGTGTACATATCTGCAAGCTGCTTTGCAACCCGCATTTTACACAATCTAAATTTCATGTTGCATTTGATAAAATGTTGCTCTTTCATTTATGCAAAAATATATATAAATACCACAAATTTTAAAAAAAGCATTTTTTGAATGTAGAGGTCCTGACTGAACCCTTGATCGGGATTAGGGAACAGAAATGAAGTTTGTCTCCAACAGAGGTTTGCGGGTGATTTCAGCTGATAGTGGATTTTCAATCAACTGATTGCATGCAAAGCAGGACCTGATTTTCATTCCACTACTTTTATTACACACAGCTAAAATCAACCAGTTAAAATTAAAATTGTGCATTTAATATGGGCCATAAATTTTACAACTGATTAATTAAATGAATTGTTTCCGGTATGTAGATGTCTCTCTCTGTTTCAGGTTTCAGGTTTTTGCAGGATGTCTGCTGTTTCATGTATGCTTGGAAAAATAATAAAAGATTTTACTAGCAATAAAAATAAACTGGGTTATCTATTACGGTTACGCTTCTATACAAAAATTCACACTGGAATACTTCAGAAGATGCGTAATCCTATGCGATATCCTAGGATACAGGATACAGCCTTCCCTGCAACGATGCAATGTCACCCCCGCAGGTGTTTTAGCCGTTGCTATAGCCTGAGCTGCTTTTAACGACCTCCCCATCACTCAGGAGATAAATGCCTCCGTATCAAACGCTGAGGTGTTTCCCATCAAGTTCCTTCTGTTGCATTGGCACTGAGTCAGATTCTCCCTGAGTCATGATGACCGAGAAGGACACAGCTCTTACCATAATCATATAAAGGCTTCCACTCACATATATGATTCAGGTAGAGAGAAGAGGAGTGAAAGGAAACCACGGGAATTAACTGAATGTGAGCTGAGAGCAGACATAACCCAAGGCATCACTTCAGTTGTGGAACAGTAGCTCAGTGTAAAATAAAGGGAATGATCTCGCTCTCTCTATATCTCTATATACAGTACACACACACACACACACACACACACATATATATGTACATATATATATATATATATATATATATATATATATATATATATATATATATATATATATATATATATGTATGTAAGGACAATGTGCACTCAGCACACACACACAAAAGGAAATGTGTCCCGTTTCCACTGATGGACAACAGAAGCTGCGGCAGAAGGATGGCATTATAAACCAGCGGGGGATGTAGTATGATGAAAATGTCAGACTGAAAGCAGCGGGCTATGTTCTGTAACATGTTTAATCAAATTACAGTGTGTGTGCATTGGTGTGCGCGCATGTGTCGCTTGTAGACCCGGTGTAATCATAAAATATATATAAATGTGCTCTAGAGCAAGGACAGAATTGTAAGTGCTGTAAAAGTTGAAATAATAATAATTAGAAAAAAATCGACATGCATTCATCAGCTTTTACACAATCTGAAGAATTTAAGAGGGTTCGTGGTACTGATTTCAAGTTAAAAGCCTCTAACGGCATACTTAGAGTAAATTTATTTAAGGGCAAATCCAGCAAAGCCCACGGGGACGTGGCCTCGTGCGAGTTAGAAGGCTTGCTCTACCAGGTTCATGCTTCAAATCTAATACTGTTTGATCCTCTGCCTGCAGTGTCTTGGCTTCCAGTGACACAATTACATCTAGAAGCTCAAAACATCTTTTTGTGCTCCTCAGATTCTATCCTTGTTCTTGAATCTGTCACCGGTTTCCCAGATCCCGCCTTGCAGATTGATTATCATCCAAATTTGTTGCATGTGTGCGTGCTGCTCCTTGTGCGAGCCTCCGGTGTTTATGCACGGTTATGCTTGGCCACCTGTGTGTTTGTGTTTGCGAGTGTAATTGTGTAACTCACCCAGCCAACACTATGAAGAAATCCAAACGGTTCCACGTGTCTCCAAGGTAACACTTCTTGCCAAAAATCCCTAGAGCCACCATCTTGATCACCATCTCGATGGCAAAGAATGCAAAGATGAAGTCATCAAAATCCTGCATGGACACAAAGAGACAAAAATACAAGACATATGATGTAAGTGAGTTATGAGAACTGCAAAGCTGTGGTTGATTAAGAGGCAATCATTATGTCTGACAGTAGTCTTCTTTGAAAATATACCTTAAATGTGATGATCCAAATACTGGACCAAGACCCAGTATGTACTGATGGTCATTGTTTTTCAAATAAACATCAAAGTCTTCATTTTTGCAGATAGTAATGTTAATGTGATGCTAACATGCTATGCTAGGCCATTTTATTTTGATTTGCATTTGTAATTTGATTTTGTGATTTGACTTTTGACCTTCTGCTGAAATGTTGAGGATCACCAAATTTCTTATGGTTCATCGTTTGGGGAGCAGATTTCATTTCAGATTTAGGCTACTAGGTTTGGTTTAGGAAAGATTGTAGTTTAGGCTTACATGGATTCCTATTACGACAGTTACTATTATATATTATACAATGGCATTTAAGCACACCCAGTAAGGTTAACTATGGTAATTGTGTGAAATGATGATGTGACATCCCACCTTCACCTCTAAACATCCTAATCAGATGTATTTTGCCCACAACAAGTGTGTTAGAAACGTAACGACAGTGACATTTACCAAATAGGAGTATTTTACAACCAAGACTTAAGTAGGGCTGGATATTTTACTCAAAACTATGGCTGATAACCATATGAAGGTGTTGAGAAGTGGTTCTTAAGCTGTATTGGTGGGGATAAAGGTATTGCAAGCAGGTGCGACAGGATTGTCAAAAATAACAGAAACCTGTTATAGATCTGGTATTTTATTGTAATTCTCTTATTTTTCTTTGCTTACTGGCCCCGTTACACTGGGTTCAAAATAGGAGAGCAACATCCTTGTGACTGGGAAAAAGTGGAACAGTCTTAGACTGATTGCAAGGAGATGAGGCGACCTACCTGTGCAATTGCACAAGTCGCCTGGTGGCAAGCAAAACAATCAGCTTGGCAAATGTTTTTCCCAATAAGCTGCACCATTGCCTCATTATCACTATTATTTGCCAACTTGACCCCAATAAGTTGCAAAATGTCAGCAGACTGACTGCATCTTATTGTCGTTTCATGGCCTTCTTGATGTGCCAAAGATGATTTAAAGACAGCAACTGACTGCGACTGGTTGCAGACCAAGCAGTAATGTGGCTGAAATAATTTTGGTCTCAAACCACTGTTTTCCCCTAACATCGACTGGCCTCTGTCTTGTTGATTGTTGGTTTTTATTTTCCCTTCTATTCAATTTTCAGTCTCAGTCAGTGCTCAATTCTTTCCTGTTTAATTTTTTTAAGGTTTCCTGCTTTTGTTTCCCTCCTGTGTGATTGACTGCTTCTCCCTCTGCTGCTTTCACCTGTGTCTGGTTCCTCTCTTGTGTCACTAATCAACCTCTTTTGTATATAACATTTTTTCTTTTCGTCTTTCGTCAGATCATCCATTTAACTCCCTGTAGTGCTTTTTCATTTTTTCTCTTTCACTCCTCATGTTCTCTTGGATCTCTGTTCTTGTTTTGGATTTGTTGAATTCAAAGGAAAATAAGCCAATAAAGGCTCGCTGTCCTCTTCCATCCTCGCTACACCACACCATAGCAAAACAAAACACTAGGGAACAAAGAAAATGTATTTACAACTGCAAGTAAGTGTCACTAGGAAAAACCATCAACATCAGCAGGTTTCAACCTACAGGGTCTGTGAATGTCTGTAGACAATTTTAAGGCAATCTCTCCAAAGATTAGTGAGATACATGTAATTATTTATACTTCTTCATCCTTTTCCTTTGATTGATAGTGACATTCAAAGGAATACAGGAAATATGTAAAGAAGGTGGAAGATAAATGATCGCGCACAGTCTGGACAACCTGAGACTGAACAATGGAGCTCTAAGGATTTGTGCCTGTGTCATACATTCATCTCTCTATCACACAATTATGATGGCACAGAAGGGATGTGATCACTGAAGAAAGCTGCACAGCATATTTCTATAACATACTTCTTTATAAAAGCACCTTCGTGACAGCTCTCCTGATGGAGAATATCTGCATTCCCATGCAGCACTTTCTTGCTACTTTAGTGGCCGACATCCACGCCAGACTCCGGCTCTAATATTAGTCATACAATATGTTTGATGTTTAAAAATATCCCACTGAGAACCTTTGACAGGAGCGTGATATTTTATTAATTCCTGCAGAGGGATCCTCTTTTCTCTTTAGCCTGTCTCCAGAAGGTCAGGCTCCCCATGGCTCAAGAAAGAGATAACAACCTCCTTGGAGCTGCCAAGTATTTAATGTTTTGCTTAAGGGCACTTCAGCAACTCAGATGCTCGACATCCACAATGGACCCTGGGACTAATGATGGTTTTGCCACCTTTTCGTCCTTAACTGAGACTCGAGCTAGAAACGTCATTCAGTCCAAACAAACCGCTGATTGCATTAATCAGTATTCCTGCCCTCATTACTGTCTGTCTGGCTCTCTGACTGAGCCTCGGTACTCCAAATCATTATCAAACTGGACTCCAGACAAAAACAAGTGGAGGAATGAGGACAGGAAAGTACAAGAAGAGAACTTTGACTCTCAAAATATGAAAATCAATAAATAAATGAACGGGAGGGAGGAAGAGTCGGAAATGAGAAGGGAAAAGGATACAGCGCAAAGTAAAATAAAAAAGAGGAAATCAAGAAAATTTCTGGAAGGAGATCAAGGTGCAGGACACCCACTGATACATGAGTCATCGCAAGATGAAGAGAGAAATGTATAAATATATCAAATCCTGTTAGCTTAAAGAGAAGCTAGCTCCAAAGTTCACTGCAAGTAAAACATGGAGATTCGCGTGGGAATCAATGCATGTGAGAGTCTGTTTACAATTTCAAATCTTATTCAGTTCTATTTTTGGAAATCATTCATGTAGTCTGCATAAAAAAAACCAAAACCTCACCATGCTCAACACATGAGGGTCATACTGCTATTTCCAGGGTTACAACCTATCAGACGGCTGTGGAGCAAATAACTGCCCCGGGTTCACTCCCTAATGCTGACCATACATCACTCCAGATGTTTTACGCACCACTCATTGACTCCAAAGAGGCAGAAGAGCCTCAGAGCAGATTGCTTAGTGATGCATAATCTCCCAAAAGAAAAGACAGAAGGAAAAAAAACCCAAAACATTGTGTTCAGTGTTTGATCTAAATTTAATCTGAACTGTCTGGATGCTGGAACTCTTCTATGAAAGGGACCACACTGGCCATAAACTGACATGTGATAGTATGATGTGGATTTTATACATTGTCATGGAGCGTTTGTTTACGGCCTGAAACCTGAGGCCTTGTTTTGAGCAGTAGCCTCAACTAGGAATCATAGGGCCAATCATAGACTGTATATAAAAGATAGACAGTACTTGTTGAATTCTCACTGTGATGTGGAGTGGTGGAACTGACTGAGAATAACACACTTATATGTTAGCAACCTGTCATACCGCGGCACATATAGTCCTTTATAGTGCTTCTAGATTCTAATCAGGACCTGAATTAACAAGGCGGCCGCCGTGCTTTAGTTGGAAAGGTTTGATACTAGTCGGCAGGAAACCGTTTTCTGAGGTCTTAACTCAAGAGTTATTCCATTTCTTTATCAGGCAAACCTAGATGTATTGTTGAAACTGCACTCTATCCTCCTTTATTAAAATATCTCAGATATATGTAGTCCAACTTCTCTACACTGACAAAAGGAGGAGTTTCACTCAGGAATTAAATTAGATCATAAATAAGCTCAACCTCCAGCCCCAAATGACACCATCTTGTAGCTCAGAGAACTCCTGTCATAATTCAGTGTTTTGAAATTTCCTGCAGGTTGCCTTTGGTCACCAAAACCCAAAAATGATCCATGAATTGGAAGCATAGGTCACTTATAAATGACAAAATCAAGTCGAGTTCTCTCTCACACTGCACAAAACTACAATGTATATTAGAGAAACTTTATAAACAAATATTTCTTTCTTTGACAACCGTTCAAGTTCAGCCTTCTATTGTTGACTTGACCTAAGATTTTGATTTCAGCAAAAATTTAATGTACAGTATGCTGAATCACACCACTCCAGTGAAACTCAAAATAACATATAAAACTATGTATTTACTCTGATTTCGTCATGCATAACTAGCTATGAAGGGTTTACGTGTGCCTACATAAAGGCTACATACGAAAGCTCCATTGTGCCCTTGTTAGTCGTCTTTCTGCTCAAAAATGCTTTGCATATAGAGCCGCTAGATAATAGGGAGCAACGGCCTGTCGGAAGAAACAACATGACGGTCCAGCTGTTGACAGATGTTACAACCCGAGATGCATGACCAAAAGAAAACAAGCGTTGTGTGAAATGAGGAAGAGCAGAGACATTTACCGCCACGCTGAGCCTCAAACGACTGAATTGCTTTCTCCTCTAACACCCCATCTTTCCATCTCCGTTCTGTTTTATTCTGCTGAAAGGACCCATTTCTCCTGTCTCCACTGGGGAGTAATTACTCATCTATTTTACATTAGACAGTCAATGCATGCCTGCAGAGTCTGTAACATAAGAAACCCCTGTTATGACTCTGTTAAGTCTCCCAATCTCTCTCTCTCTCTCTCACACACACACACACACACACAGGTTTTAACAGACCCGACTGAAGACGCACAGCGCACAGTCATGATAATGTACAGTGTTCATGCACACTGGAACATATACAACATGGGACCAAGCCTTCGGGGACTCTTTAAAGTGACACTGAGCGGATGTCAGCCAGCTCAATCTTCTCTAGTGTTTGATCCAACCAGGCCCACACACACACACAGACACACACACACACACACACACACACACATACACACACACACACACTCTCTCTATATACAGCTGGGATTTTGTATTCATCAAAGTCAACAGGACACGCTGGCGTGAGGCGTTCCCACTGGAGCGTACAGTACTGGTGGTGCAGTACACGATTACAGGCTCTGTAATCTGGATATTGATTTGCCAAAACTTGTATTACACATCAGTGGAGCGTGGTCTCGATGAACACGATGAGATGCGATGTCCAAACATGCAGCCAAAGCCGTGCAGGTACTACATCAATCGCAGGCATCGAGGCAAGTCTCTGAGGTTTCCTCTAAAGCTGCAGCTGTTTACTAGAAAGAAAATGTGTCGCTATGTGTGCGTTGTGTCACTGTGGTTCACTGGCTGTACGTCCATGCGGAGACCAGAGAAGCCTAACACACACACGAACACACACACGCGTCTGCCTCTGAGGGAATAGACACCAGTGACCTGTGGTGAACGGCTCACTGCTCACACACTCCCTAATTTTTACCCTCCACTGGATCCTCTCTCCGGGAAGAGACTTAAAGAGACAGACAGAATACTTTAACCCCACTTTAAATTTTCTGCAAACTTTTTGGCACGCGTCCAAAGAATAATGGGACTTTCACATTAGGGGAAAACAAAGCGAAAAAGTTAATTATGTTATATCATCCGGCCTAATTCCAGTTCAGACGAGCGTCACGAAATTGGCTTTCATTCGGCGTGACAGCCACAAAAGTGTGAAATGGACCAACGAATGGCAGCGGGAGAACTTGCGGCGACTGGGAGTGGTGGGGTATGTAAGAAAATCAAATCAAAATATGGCTGAAATAAAAGTAAAGACCCGAGTCATACAGTATCCTTGGGCAAATTGAAACCAATTAATGGGCGTATCACAGCTTAAAAACCAGTCCTAACAGGGCCAACATTTCATTCATGTTTTGCATGCACTGCTGTTGCTCATTCTGTTCATTGCTACGCTGCTTTTGCCCTTCATTTTCCAGAGATCATTTGCCAATAGAAAGAGTGCTGGCTGTACTGTAAAGTCTTTGTCTTTTGATATTGCGTAGGTGGCAGGTAACGCTCTTCATCCTTCTATATTTATTCCAAACAAAGCACTGTGGCTGCTGCCAGATATGGAAAAGCCTTCACTTCCTGGGCACCAGACAGACCCTGTAAAGACTAACCAGACACAGACTGTTTATAACAGCTATTGTAAAAGCTTTGTACTTTAAACTCTCTCTATGGGATTGTTTATGATTAAGTAGCAATTAATTAGTCAAATGTAAACCTATTACACATATTCAAATGTACAGAATGTTGACCCTTTTCTGCCTGCATGCACGTGTTCATGATAATACAGACGCCGTGCATGCATTAGTGAGGCGTTTTCATATGAATACAAGAAGCGTCCTCCCAGGCTGAGGAATGACGGCAGTGGGGAAGGACCTCTAATGGTTCCAATCCCCATAGACTCTTTTTGTGAAAAACTTTCCAACTTTAGAGCAGATTCAACGTTTAAAGACTGCCATACAAAGCAGTTTTCACCTCTCTGACTAATATGTAGGTGATTGATTTTTATAGCTATTAAAGATTAAAGACTATTTATTACAGATTATTGAGGCTTAAAATTAATTGCATGGTGACCATGTAGTTAAAATACTTTGGGAATACCATGAATAAGAGGTCTCAACCCCTAACTCACAAACTTACATTAAGTCAGCTAAACCAAAAAAACAAAAGTGAACATAGCTTGACGCAGCTACCTCTAAGCTAATGGTTCAGTGAAATAAATAAAAATAGGACAGATATCTCTGTGCATCTACAAAATAAAAATCGCTGCCTGCCTGTAAATTGCCTGTAAATTGTAATAACCATTTAGAGCTTGAGGATATTGCACACTCACAACCACTTTGAATGCAAGAAGAATGATAACAGGTTGTCTGATGGGAGGCAACCTTTCTGCAAACAGTTGGAGACCGACTGTGATCACTCTGATTGTCAAAAGTTTGTAAATAAATGCTACCTAACTAATAAATACAGACACATTCCCAACATGTATGAATGAGTCTTTGTAAATGAGTACAAGTTGAGGGCTCTCAACTTAACTGGCTGTATTCTGGTTATATTTCTATAGAACAGGAAATCTGCTGAGCACAAATGTAACAGTTGAATGTGAATTTCTCTTAAAGGTGGATGTTTGTGATTGTAGACAGCAACAAATGTGTGATTTTTGACTAGATAACACAGTTAATTGCTGTATTATCAGAAACAGATTGCATGCAACTGTCATCTTGACCCTATTCAGCGCTGACTGGTATCAGACTGACTTTGTCTTATGGCGACATTTATGGCAGGACATCATTTGCAGTTGAAAAAAAGTATTCCGAGTACTGCAACATGTTAGGAATCACAAGAATATTGCATTATTAGTGAAGCAATGTGAAACTACTGTATCGTTGGGACTCTGGTGAGTTCCAACTCTAGTGGCTATGTCCATCTTTTACATACAGTCTTTGCACAAATACTGCAAACATACTTTTCTTCACCATAACAACAATTCAATGTTGTTACAGGAATAACAACATTAACAATAATAAAAATAAAACAGAGAAAACCCTCACAATCATATGACCCCATATGAGCAAGAACCCTCCAGCAGAACCATCATCAGGAAACAGAAGAAAGCAGTCCTACATGTTTGTTTAACATGTGCATTGAAGGACAAAACGACTTCAAAAATAGCTTTTCAGTGTTACTGGAGCTCAAGGCAACGCCATCCAGAGTTAGCATCTGGTTAGATGCGATATTTCTAAGATTTTTAGGGCCGAGTACAATAACCTCAATTTAGAAGCAGAAAATTAAGGTCTTTATGTTTTTAAAAACCTGGATTGTCTCCTTTTTTTTTTTTTTTTTTTTTTTTTAACCTGTCCCGTTTGGTTCTTTTGCCATCAGAATTATTGTCTGAAGGCGAAGAAAGATGCCCAACGGATTTACTTTACCAAATGGACCATCCCAGCCTTGCCGTAATGGTCCATCTGATTCACTTTTTATTGTTTATTTTATTTTCACTTGCTGAATACGGGACAGACTTGACTGGTGGAAAGAAAGGGGAGAAAGAAAGAGGGAAAGAAAAAAAAAAGAAAAAAAAACCTGAGAAGAGGGACGGGGAAAAAGGGCAAAAAACAAAGACCAACAAAATAAGCAGACAAAAAAATACATATATCGATCACCTGGATCACCTGTTGAGAAAGAAAAAAGAAAGCAAGCAGAAGAAGACAAGAGTAATAAACAAGAACACAATGATATATGGGAATATGACAGTAAATACTAAATATTAAACATTATGGTGCAACACGTGAGATCGACAGCGCACAGTGTGCTTTGAGGTAGGAGCTCAAAAGGGTGTAGTTTGTGTGTGTGATCACCCGTGTGTACACCTGTGAGCATGAACAGCGCTTGTTTTTAAAAAGGTTCCTTCATGTAATGATCTGCTAGAGGGTGTGGGGGCCACTGCCCCGACCTCCAGGGCATGAAGCAGGTATGGAGGAGATCAAAACTCCAGACATCCAGAGGCCCCCAGAACACAAGAGACCAAGGAAGACCAACAGAGGGGCAGCCGCATGCTATCCCAGAAAGAGCTGAGGAGAGTCCCAGATGAGGGGTCACTCAGCAGCCGCGGCGAGCAGAAGCCAGGGGTTGCAGTGACGTGCCCATGAGCTCCGCCGGCAGCCAGCTGTGCCTGAGTGACCGAGCCCGGGCCGAGGCCGAGGCACCCCATCCCGAGTGGCCCGAGCGAGCCCCAGGCTCCATGCCCCGATAAGCAGCCGCCAAGGAGTAAGCCGGTGGGTACCTGGGCGCCCACCCCCGGACACAAAGAACCACCAATGCACCGAGGGCGTCTGCCACCGGCAGGGGAAGTGGTGGGGGGAGATGGGCCTCCAAACCTTGGAGGGCCTGAGATGTCCCCAGAGAGGTGGGGTCTGAAACCCAACCTGACATATAGACACAGACATACAGGCACACACAGATACAAACATCTATTCCCACCCTCATGCTCTCAACACTCACCCAACGTGGAGACAGACATAGAGAGACGCTGTACACACAATCACACTCCCCAAGCATACTCTAAGCCCCGGGTCTAGGTACCCTTGCCCCTGGAGGGGGAAACTGCGCCCAGACCCAGGTGGTGTTACCCTTTTCCCTGCGGTGGGGAGAAGCAGACCGCCCCGACTCCGCAGCAGCAGGGAAGGCCCCACATTCCAGACCCCAGTCGGACGGCCAATTCCTCCTCCTAGCCCCCGCTCCAGCAGGCCGCAGAGAGAACGGGGTGTGGGAAGACTCAAACCTCCCTCCACCCGCTCATATGTAGTGTTGATGTATGTGTGTTCTAAGGTGCATTTAAAACCCAGGAGGGCATGGAGCTACCTGCCAGAGCAGCAGGTAAGCGTATAGCCCCTCCTGCTAGCCCTCAATGTCTACGTGTATTTAAAATTGAGAGGTGGGCAGCGACGCCAGGGGTGAGGTGTACACCCTGATGGTGATTGGAATCCGTGTAGCGTGCCCACCCCCAAGATCCTATATGTATGTGTAATGAGAGTGTGAGTAATGTGAATGTCTAAGTTGTGGGATAAAATTGAGGCAGAGGCAGCCAGAAGGGGACAGAGGGGGGGGATGTCTCCTCTGCACCCTGGTGACACACCCCTACCCCAAGGCCCTACATGTGTGGGTGATTGTGGTGGAGCGGGAAGAGGAGGCAGCTGGAGATGGGGAGGGAAGGAAGGAGGGCAGTGACCCCTCCTGGGGTCAGCTCCCCCGCTGACCCCAGTAGGCACCCCCATACTCTGCAACCCGCCAGGGAAAGGGGGCCCAGGCACATCCAGACCGGGGCCCAGTGGAGCAGCGCCTCCTGGCCCCACAGAGCCCGGGACAGTCCACCCGACCCCACCACAGAGAAAACTGCACCCACCCCATCATCCACTCATCTTCCAGACTACACAAGACAATAGACGCCCAGGCTGAGATCTTCCTCCACCTCTCCTGTATCTCCCCCTCCTGCAGAGAGAGTTCCTGAAGAGAGGAAGGCTCCTGCAGGATGTGACAACCTCCCCCACCAGTTGGAGAGCCCCCCAGGTGGTTCAATGCACAGGCGGCACCCTGCGCCAGGACCGGGCCCCCATACACCCACCCGCCCACAACCCCGGCAACACACCAACCAGGACCCAAGCCCCTGAGGCTTGGCCAGGGCCCCAGCCCAGATACGGAGTGCCCCCAGAACCTCACGCCCATCCTGGACCCACCCAGGGGCAGCCAGGCTACTAGGTCAGTAACCCACGTCCGTCAGCTCAGACCCTCCCCTAGCCCTGCTGCACGCAGCCACGAGGAAACCGTCACCTAAGAGCCAACAGAGCCCCTAATTGGCCATGACCGCTACCCCGGGTTGAGCCCCCCAAGGAAGATGCTCCCGGGGAACCCCCTGATGCCCTAAGCCTGTCCCTACCCCCACACCAATCACAACAGTGAAGGTGGGACCAAACTAAGACCCCCCACTAGGTGATGGAGCTGATCAAAGGAGCCCAGAGCAATTGATCTGATGTGGTGGCAGAGGCTGTATCAAGACTAATGTGATCTAATAGATAATTTCTATATTGGTTAGAATTAAGATTATTTTTATTTTTCCAGTTCATGAGGACTGTTTTCTTGGCTATGCATAGGGCAGTAAAAACCATATGGGCTATATTCTTTTCCGGAGTGACATTATCTAAGCTGACCAACAAACATACTAAAGGGGAAGTGGGAACGTTACATTTCAGACACTTTGATAAGTCTTCACATATCTCACGCCAAAACTTCTGAACTGGTGGACAGAACCAAAGAGCGTGGATATAATTGTCCGGTGAATTGGTTTGGCAGTGTGAGCAGTTGTTGGTAGACGTAAAGCCCATCTTGAACATCCGATGACCTGTATAGTGCACTCTATGTAGTATTTTGTATTGAATTAATTGAAGACTGGGATTTCTAATTAGATGAAAAGTTTTTAAGCAAATCTGAGACCAGAAGTTTTGGTCAAAGTTAACTGATAAATCCGCTTCCCATTTTGCAATAGGAAGTGATATTGATTCATCTGTTTTAGAAAGCATTCTGTATATTTTGGATAGTAATTTGGGGTTTTAAGAGAAAGAAATTGAACCACACTTGGTGGTGTTTGTAGTTCAACTTGACCCGGTTTAAATCTCTTTTTTACTATGGATTTAATTTGTTGATATTCTAAAAATCTTTTCTTGCTGATCCCATATTGTGTAACTAGTCTGTCAAATGAAATAAATTCTGTTCCTTCTAATATATGTTCTAAATATTTGATTCCTTTACTACTCCAATCTGAAAAGTTTATCATATTATTGTTTTGTAATATGTCAGGGTTGTTCCAGATAGGTGTACGTTTGCATGGGATTAATGAAGACTCAGTCAGCTTCAGAAACTCCCACCATGCTGTCAGAGAGGAGCTGATGTTGATGCTTTTGAAGCATTCATGTCGTTGGATGTTTGAGCTGATAAATGGTAGATCTGAAATCTCTAGATTATTGCAAAGTGCTTGTTCTAAATCTAGCCAAGGTTCATCTAAGAGGGTATGTTTTTGCCATCCTGAGATAAACTGAAGCCTGTTGGCTAAGAAGTAGTGCTGAAAGTTAGGTAGTTCTAATCCTCCTTTATCCTTGGTCTTTTTTAGTGTTTTTAAGCTGATACGTGGGGGCTTATTTTTCCAAAGGAATTTGGACATATATGAATCTAGAGATCTGAACCAATCTTATGCGGTTTTAGTTGGGATCATTGAGAATAAATAATTTATTTTTTGGTAATACCATCATTTTTATAGCGGCAACCCTTCCCATGAGTGATATGGGTAGACATTTCCACCTAGCCAGATCACCTTCTACTTTCTTTAAAAGTGGGATATGGTTTAATTTAGTTAGATCTGCAAGCTTGAGAGAAACATTAATAGCTAAATATTTTATATTTCCTGATTGCAGTGGAGTAGAAGAGGAATTATGGAAGGAGCAATTAATCGGAAGGACTGTAGATTTTGACCAGTTAATTGAGTAATCTGATATTCTTGCAAAAGAGTTTATCAGTTCAATCACCCCAGAGATATTGGTTTGTGAATTTTGGAGAAAATTCAGTCGTGACTCAACCCGTGTCAACAGGAGGAGGTAAGTGACGGAAGTGACGGACAAGGTAAGGGACTCATGTTGTAACTGACGTCAGACGCCGGAGATTTTGGCGGAAAATTAAAGCGAATGGTAGTTTAGATTTCAATAAATTCCTTTAAGCTTCAATCTTACCAAATACATTTATCAATTGTCTTACAACTAACGTTATTTGTCTAAATAATCTCCAACACCCTGGAGAACAACGGGGAGAGTTTAGAGGCTCTCCAAGATTATATTGATCAGTGCTTTCAGGATCTAGTGATGAAGAAGGCCCAGTGTGCAGCTTCCCCGGCTAAATCTGAGACGCCATCGTCGAAAAGACTTCGCCCGGCAGATTCCCCCGGCACAACATCGCCAGCCGGCAAAGATATTGCCGACATACTGGAGTCAATCGACAAGCGATTGTCCACTTTCGACGCAAGGCTGTCCTTGGTGGAGCTTCTTCACCGGGAATTTAAATGCTTGCGAGAGTCCCTGGAGTTCAGCCAGCAGCAGGTGGAAACGCTCGCTGCTGAAAATGCCACGCTAAGGGAGTCGGTGAAATGTCTCACAGAAAATGTTACCCAGCTCAATAGAGAAAATAAAAAAATAAAAGAAACGGTTATTGATCTACAAGCCCGTAGCATGCGTGATAATCTTGTATTTTCTGGTATTCCAGAAGCCGCTGGAGAGGACGTGCAGACCACGGTAAAAAGCTTCATCAAAACCCACCTGAAGCTGCCGGAGGACACGGTGAAGAACATCGTCTTCGATAGGGTGCATCGCCTCGGCCCCATTCGGGCTGCAGCCGGGAGACCACGTCCTATCGTGGCCAAATTCGGCCACTTCAAACAAAAGGAACATGTGAAAAGCCGCGGCAGGGAATTAAAAGGAACGGACTTCAGGGTGAACGACCAGTTGCCCAAAGAGATCCTGGAACGACGCAGGGTCCTCTTCCCAATCCGACGCGGCTTCATCCAGAAGGGCTCCCGCGCTGTCATCGCTGTGGACCGGCTGTACGTGGACGGACAGCTCCACCGCGACCCCGACATCACTCCGTGGCTGTATTAACTTCACACCAGATAAGAATCTGCTACACCCTTTCCCCATCCACTCACACTAACTTGCATTAACATCTGTTTAACTTACTAGTATCAAATCGCATCTTAAGTGTGATATCATAGCAGTATTAACACCGTCACTCTCCGTCAATGGTTTGATTGGAATGTTTCCGGGGTTTTTTTTCTTCTTTTTTTTCTCTTCTTGTTTTTTCTTCTCTCCTTTTCCCCCTCTTGTTTTTATGCTGCTCACACTTGTCCTTGGTTTCTTTCTTTCTTCTTTCTTTCTTTCACTGCTTCGATCACCTGCTTCCACACTCATCCACAGACAACATCCTTTATTTCGACACATACGCACAGCACGATCACGCACAGTCATGCGCTCAACGGCAGCACATTTACATCAGTCAGACAGCGCACACAGTCGTATAGGATACACACACTTAAGCCAAGCGTACTCATATTAGTAAATATGCAAACACATAGTCAGACTCAGGGAGCATCTCGCCACACATTTCTTCTCTCTCTCCCTCTCTTTATTTATGAACAAGTGATGTATTCTCTCCACCTGTCTAAGCGACACACACAGCATACACCCCTAGTTATACACAGACATCTATGGGTGAACTAAGATTCGTTACATGGAATGTAAATGGAGCTGGCTCCAGAGAAAAGAGGTTAAAAATATTTAACCAACTCAAAAAACTACAGGCAGATGTTGTCCTTTTACAAGAGACCCACAGACCTCTTAGAGGTTCGAATGAACTTAAAACACCTGAGTTTCCTAATGTGTTCTCAGCTTGTTATAATTCTAGACAAAGGGGAGTAGCAATTTTAATACATAAAAATATTAATTTCACAGTACTCGATACAGTTATAGATCCAGAAGGCAGATTCTTAATCATTAAACTATCTATATGTGATAAAAAGCTATGTATTGTAAGTGTATATGGTACAAATGTTGATGATCCCTCATTCTTTCACAGTTTTTTCAGTGCACTCTCTGAACACTTAGATGGCACACTTGTTCTTGGAGGCGACCTCAACCTTGGACTAAATGAAGAATTGGATAGGCTCAATACAGCAGGAACTCAGCGTAATTGGCAGTCCACAAATATAATCAAACAGTATATGAGCGACTTTGGTCTTTATGATGCATGGCGCCCCCTTCACCCCACCAGTAAGGAATATACTTTTTTCTCACATGTTCATCACTCCTACTCTCGTCTGGATTATTTTTTGGTCAGCAGCTCACTGCTGAGTGACATTTCAGACACTGAGATTCATCCTATAGCTGTCAGCGATCATGCTCCTGTATCTTTAACACTAATGCACAAGAATAATACTACGCCAAGTAAAAACTGGAGATTTAATACATCACTGCTTAAAGATGAAGACTTTATTAAATATTTTAAAAAGAGTGGACTTCATATTTAGACTTTAATGACACTCCCGGAACATCAGCTTCTGTTTTATGGGAAGGAGGAAAGCTGTGATGAGAGGTAAAATAATTTCTTTCTCATCACATATAAAGAAAAAGAAAACAAAAATATTCAGGAATTAGAAAAACCATCAAATCACTAGAAGAAGCCTACGCGTCCCACCAAGATCAGGAAACATTGAACAAAATACGCAAAACAAAACTAGAATTAAATGAGATAATTGATAAAAAACAAAATTCTTAGTACAAAGACTACGCTTACAAAATTATGAACATAGTAATAAATCCGGTCAATTTCTAGCAAACCAGCTAAAAATAAATAAAGAAAAACAACTATATGTGCTGTTCAAGATTCATCTGGGAACACAATATATGAACCGAAACAAATAAACAACATTTTCAGGGATTTCTATAAAACGTTGTATTCACCACAAATAAACCCATCTAAAAAGGAAATTGATCAGTTTTTAGACAACATAACTCTCCCAAAATTATTAGACACTCAAGCAATGGCACTGGATTCGCCACTGACATCAGGTGAACTCCAGGAAGCCCTGATAAGTATGCCCAATAATAAGGCTCCAGGTCCAGACGGCTTTCCTGCAGAATTCTACAAAGAATTCTGGACGATTCTAGCACCAGTTTTTACAGAACGTTGTTGGAAATCAAAAGAAAATGGCAGACTTCCATCAAATATGAATTCTGCAAACATTAATCTCCTGCTAAAACCAGGCAAAGACCCTGTATATCCCTCAAGCTATCGTCCAATATCCCTTATAAATGTAGACCTTAAAATAATCTGCAAAGCTCTCTCGAAGAGACTAGAGAAAATAACCCCCCTCTTAATTCATCCTGACCAAACTGGTTTCATAAAAGGTAGGCACTCATCAACAAATACACGTAGATTACTGAATTTGATAGACTACTCATACAGTAAAAATCTTGAAACTACAATATTTTCTTTAGATGCAGAAAAAGCGTTTGACAGAGTTAACTGGAAATTTCTATTTGCAACTTTACATAAATTTGGTTTTGGATCTTCTTTCATCAACTGGTTAAAAATATTATATAATTCCCCAACAGCTTGTGTCAAAACAAATGACCAGACATTCTCCAGCTTCTGTCTCCTGAGGGGCACCAGGCAGGGATGCCCACTCTCCCCTTCACTGTTTGCAATTTTTATCGAACCACTAGCAGCAGCAATTAGACAGAATTCAGTAATTAAGGGCATAAAATGCAAGAACGTGGAACATAAAATCAGCCTTTATGCGGATGATGTGTTACTCTTTCTCCAAAATTCACAAACCTGGATTGTCTCCAATACAATCCTCAAACTATCCCTTTGTATATTTACACTTTCTTTATGTTTAATTAACACTACCAATGTCAACAGGTCTCCACTGGCTGGAAAGCGAAGTTCCTTTCTTAAAATCCTCATTCTTGATTTAAATAAATGTGATCAAATTGGTTTAATCTTTTCAACACATGTAAACTTGCAAATAAAGTGTTTCTTTTTATAAATAAAGTGGGTTTTTTTTTAATAAATCCAAGCTGGGACCTCAGCTTTTTGTCCTCTGTCTGTTTCTCGTGCGTTTACCCATTCTTTTTCTCTTGGCAGTAACATCTGGATGGGATTCCAGTTGTTTGCGAACTACTGGCATTTCTCCTCCTCCTGCTCGGCAGTCCACCACTAATTTCCATCTCCCTCATCTGTCTGCTTCTTATCTCTTTCTCCCACTGCCTCCTTCTGCGACACAAGGAAGTCCCACTGCCTCCCCCCATTGCTGTGATTATGTCTCCCTGTGCACCTCATAGCGTATGCAGCTACAGTGAGACAGCGTGATCGGGTAATGGTACGGTTCATTTGTGCGTGTATGTGCTGTTTATGATATTTTTCATGTACCTGCTTATAATAACTTTCAACTTTGTTTATATGCCACCATGTGAGTCTATCTCTCAGATGTAATTCCCCTTTATGGGCACACTTAAACCCATCACACATTTTTTTGTCCTCTGTGTTTCCATGTGGATTCAGTGTTTCATGAACCTCCCAGCCTAAACAGTGGCACCACACACCAGCTTAACAGCCCCCTGTGTGTGTGTGAACGCCTGTGTTACTTCTCACATTGCCTGAGAACAGGGGTAAACACACGTGTCCGCCAGGCTCAGACAGACATCAGCGAGTACTGCAATCTGGATTGCGTGTTATCAATGCGTCAAGCGGGTGCCAACATTGCACGCCCTCTCATCACCCCCTGAACGGAGCCTTTATGCGTTAAGTGCACTTAATCACCAATGTTGAGTGCACTTAAAACACTCCCTAATGACTTGACATGGCTCACTCACAAATCCTCAAGTGTCAAAGCAGTTATTAGATACAGTATTGCACCCAAGAGTGCAGTGCCGCAGCTCTTGACAAGTAATCAAGATGTGCAGAGCCATTCCTTTGCGTGATTCGAATACCAGTACCATGTGTTTGTGGACATGAGCGCAGGCCTCTGTGTGTAAACAATCAGCAGAGCATCGTGTCGGGATGGGAGTCAAATGACTTTTAAAACAGACAAGACTGTTGAAGAGTACGATACCAACTGACCTCCGAACAGGTGTGGCAAAGAAAAACTTTACCATGTCGCCAAGTTCCATAATTAGTAACTATGAAACAGTTTGTGGGGCTTTTGTGGACGTAATGTTAACATCTGTTGTTGCTGACATAATGCTGTCAAGGGTCCACATCTGTATGTGCTGAAGTAGTTGCTAAAATTAGATGAAGGAACCAAAATCTATAACTATCCTTACTTTCTGAAGTGAGGACACAAAACTGAGGTACTTCCTGCTAACTGTTGCAAGACAACCTTTGACAACGTAATTCTAGCCAGAGACAATCTTAGTGCATTAATTTTATTTTTAGTGCCAGTTCACAATAAGAGTCATCTTAAGGTGTTTATTTCAACCCAGCATATTTTCCATTGATTCAGATGATGGAGCTCATTGTCGTATGCTAACTTGCCAACACTGTTCACTTCCAATTTAGAGATTCAGGAAAACAAGAAGTCAAACAAAACAGCAACTAATGGAACAAGTCTGAGCTGACTCTACTCTTATGCGATTTTTTTACATGACTTGTTTTAAATATTGTTTTCAAGCGTTAGCATAAACTAGCTAACTTTAGCAGTGTTGGCTTTGCTAGCTGTATTGAAGTTATTGTTCAGCAACAACTTGCCAGGTGACCTAATCACCCAACACAGCCTACTGATCAACACCATGCTGGAGAGTAACAACATTAAACGCCTTTTCTTGCTGTTGTATTAGATTTAATCTCACCAGTCTTGGAGAATCAACTCCTAAAAGCTGATTTTAGCAAGATTGATGCACCACCTCATAGCATGGTTTTACCAAAGCAATTTTTAAAATCGTGGTTGCCTGGATTGTTCTTATGCATAGACATGTTTTAGAAGTAAGGCATCAACATGTTCAACTCTATAGTCTGTCAGCCTCATCTTCTCTTCATCTTTCACTTCTGATTGGACAGTAAAAAGTAAAGTTTGACTCATGTCCTGCTATCACCTATATAATGGATTGCATGATAAGCTTGCACTGCAACTGATTACTGTTTCAGGTATTCATGTTCTTGTTAGCTGGCTGTACATGTACTGTAGGTCCCTAATCTATGCAGCAAAATGGGCATTCCAGGCAGCTAATTTGGGGTTTTTGCTTTTCTGAATTATTAAAATTGGGTCTGGAAAGTATCATGTCAGCACGATCAAAGAGCCATAGTAGCAATATAAATGGTCAAATAGCCAGACTAAATAAAGCCACAATTATCAACCAAAACACTGACCAGATTTATCCCATTGTAAGTTAATATAAATAAAATTCAGTTCAATTGTTATAACTTTCCAGGTGACACCTGAAACCACTGCACTAAAAGTTGAGGAAAGTTCAACTTTTGTACAGCTTTCTTGTGTTTGGCAGTGTGGAAGTACCGTGAGGATTTTGGATCCCAGCAGTCAGTCAAGCAGCGTGTCTTTTCTTCCTCGGATCTGCTGCGGAGCTCAGCACTTCTGTTATTGTTTCTTTTGTCTGTTCAGCTACGGTGCCTTTCATGGCCAAAGCTTGCAACAAACTTTGGATTTATGGTTCATGAAAGTCACTGCCAGCATTGTGAGCACATTACTTGTTTTGCAGGAGCGGATTTCTTGCAGGAAAAACCAATCGAGCTATAAGAAACATAGACAAATTCCTACTGTGTACATTAACACCTGTTCTTAGGCTTGAGTCACCATTTGAATGAGCTGAAATGATATCGACCAATGAAGCCCTTCCAAAAGAAGTCTGTATCTCCCTTAAGGTAACTGTTTTTGGTTTTTTTACTGCCCTTTACTATAAAAGGCAGCTTAACAGACAGGACAGGATCTACAGTGTGCCTGAAACAGGTGCCATCAGGTCTGCAAAAACACTTCCTTTCCACTCGTCTCCAAAATAAATCTTAGCCACTATGTATGCTAATTTTGCCTGTCACAAGTCCTGAATGCCATTATCACCAGGGTCAGGTGCTTTCATCACATGCACACACAAACGCCCGCAGATAGGCAGGCAGACAGCCATACCTGCCGATGAAGGCCTTGTGTGGTGAGGACAATGGGATATGCTAACTGTAATCTGCCATTCAGCTGAGATCCAGTCCTCACAGGTGGAGAGAGATAATATTGTAGAGAGATTTTTTTTTTCAGCTCAATCACCACATTTCATAGTGGCAAGAGTAACAGTGCACACAGACACACACGTAAGATGTGACATCTCCTCATCCTCCAGTCACATGCTAGGTGTGTGTGTATTTGATATCTACTCAGGGTTGTAACACAGTATATTGTTACATCGATGCTTATTTTAATTCATAACATGAAACATTAAAGTTGACCAAATGCACGTTTCCTTTTATGTCATATGTATACATACTGTAACTTAGATATCCTAATATGGTCATCTCAGGCAAACATCTCTGGCTGTGTGCATAGAAGTCCCACCCACCTGCTATTCAAATCCTTTGTTTGTGAGGGGCAACCAATCAGTAGAAAGTTGGTTTAAAGGGAGGGGGAGAGCAGATTAGGCTGCTACACCAAAGTCCAGTATGAGATAAATAAGGATTATTTGGTACTGCGAATCATGAAAAGCTATCGTAGTAGAGGCCAAAAAAATAAAAAAATAAAAACATAAAGGAGTTGCAAATGTGACGAATTTAAAACCTTTAAATGAGTAATTTATTTAACAAAAATTACAGCAATATAACGGTATGTATACAGTATGTATACTTCATTTTAAAAGACCGCAGTGGATGTCACGTGATTCCACCCAACTGTGTTAAGTCATTGAGTTAAGCTGCCAAAACACAGCATCTCATTGAAAAAACACACTATTATTTAGGTTAGCTAATACAACTGTGTGGAACCACTCGACATACCCTCTTTTAAGTGAATCCAAAAAAGGCTTTTTTTGAGTACCCCTAGTCTTCCTCATCTTATTTGGTCTCCTGTTCATTGCTCATCTCTCGCTCATTACCTGTTCAGCAGAAACCTCATATCACTACAGACTATAGCTCAGAAACTTCAAAGTGTGACACGTGGGACTGCGATGTTATAATATGAGAATCTGTTTTAAAGCATCTTTTGTCCGTTTCCAAATGAAATTCCTCCCGTATAGTACTTTATCTTTGTTACTCACCTTTTTGCTAGTGATTTTATTAGCTTTCCGCATGCATCACATTCTCTACTGTAGCCTCTTGAGAGGAGATGATGGAGGGTTAAGTGTAGCTTTTAAAGAAGAATGTTCTCCATTTTTCTTTTAGGGTAAAAAAAAGAGAGAGACGATGTTAAAGCTACAGAGATTTTAGCATTTCTTTAGAACTACTGTGCTGGCTATGTCATCACTCATCTCTTAGTTTTCCACCCTGAGCTGGAACGCTGACTGATGTACTCACAAAGATTTTATCTCCGGTCTGTTTACCAACGAAGATAATGTCTCAGAATGAGATAAAGCACAGAAAAACACAGAACAAACACTATTTTTATTGTCTTTTTGACAACAGAAACACACATAAGGATTACAGATTTATTGACATTTTAATTGATTTAATGATGTTATGATTATGCAGTTCATCCACCCTGTAACAGCGATAAAAGATTAAAACACCAAACTATGCATTTATAATAATACTATAACTTTTCTTGCAAGTCTGGTGCTAAGTGCTAATATCAGTGTGCACACATGTTCACAGTTACAGTGACAAACGTAACAGGGTGGGGGGTGCTATGCATTTTTAGGGAAATCCATTTTCTTGCCTTTCTTTGCCTTTCAGCAAACAGAGAACAGACAGAGATCTGCACTGACACATATGTAAAGTAACTTACAGGCTGAGTACAACAAACTGATTCTGTGATGATGCAAGCTATCCTCTGCCTTTTCTCTTCTGTAATGTAAAAGATCAGATCGATTCAATGCTGCTCCCACAAATGCCACTGCTGCAAATATTATAGCATATAAGCAGCAAAACTGAAACTCTATAATGTGCTTGATAAACAGAAAAAAGCGTCAACGGTATGCAGACTTTTGGTGAGCATAAAAATGTAGCAACTGTTATCGTGCTGCTGTTGTTCCCGCTGATCTCACTGCAGAAACAGCTGCTAAGCTGTGTGTTGTGTAGAAAAACATCCAAGTTAATAAGACTACAGTGAATCACACTGATATGTCCATAATTAATGAAGCCACTGCTACTGTGGACCTCCACTTACAAACTGCACAAAACCCCCTTATTTTAGTTTATAGACAGCACAGATGAGAATACTGTGATGATGCAGCTATTAAAGTTTAAAAAAAGAGAGACAGAGCAATAAAAAGAAGGTTTGTTTAATATAGTGTCAATATGCAGGCTACTAGGAGACTTAAATAAGCACTGACTCATAAAAAGTCAGAACTTATTTACTCCGGCTCGAGCCCATACTACCTTAAAGTGTAAAACGGATGAATGGATGATCCAAATAATGCTCATAAAGGAGAAGAAAAATGTAAGATGTATTGTACACACTTTCAAAATGATCCAAATAATGGCCTTTTATACTGTTTAGTCATGCAGCGATGACACTGCTAGCAAATGAATTTAAACTGACCTATTGATTTCCACTAAAACAAATTGTAAAAAAGGGCAACCTTTCAACAATCCCGGCAGAACGACGAGGGGGTCATCCTTCTTCCAACCCCGCGGCTACGCCACGGCCTGTGATCATTACGGTCGACATTAGCCGTGTCAGGATGAGTGCTCATTTAGCTGGCATCTCAGAGCAAAGTCTTGGCAATGGTCCCTCATTAGCCCTCATGCTATCTGTGTTAAGCACAGCCCTGATCTGAGAGCTCAGGCACTAATCCTTGCAACTGTGGAACACAGATCCATTAACGTTAATGTGATAGGAAGCATTTAGCCTTTATAAAATACTACATTTCAGACACAAATTTGCTGAATCCTGTTGCTTTAACAAGCACTGAAGTGACTCTAGAACTGAATTGAAACCTTTGGCAAAGTCTACTGATTGGGTAAAGTTTAGAAAGGCACAGACTTTTCATGAATCTTACCGCCACTCTAACAGAGCTTCAGTAGTTCTCAGTTTTGAGAGCAGAACCTGCAGGAAGGGCAATCATCACAGCAGCACGCCATCAATCAGGCCTTTAAAGTAGAGCAGCTAGAGAGGCCACTGCATTTAAAAGAGTGCGAAAGTAAGAGGGAAAAAATTTTCTGCATTTCTAAAATATCTTGCAATGGTGATCTCATGTTTGATTGAGGATTATTGGGGTAAGTTAAGGGCTTTAAATACCTGACACTGTGTCAACTAGTGACACAACACAGTGTGTTTTCTAAAGAAATACTTTGAAAAAGTATTTCTTTACAAATGGCTTGCTGAGAACTTTGGAAATGTGTAGTATAGTACTGTGTCTTGAGTCACCTTCCATTTCTTTATGTTTTGGTGAGAAGCCTCTTTATTCTTCAGCCTAAACTCTGATATGGAAGCTTTCTTGTCATTTCTTTGATTAGTCTTCAGGAAAAGTTCTCCAGCCTTCTTTAAGCTTGGATGACGGCTGTCTTTTGTTCCATTCTCTATTAAGATGATCGCACACAGCTACAATAACACTCCAGGCTTAAGGGAAGCCAAACCATGACACCCAATGATTCATTGGGTGTCATGGTTCACCTTTACTGCAAACCTTAATGCATGCTTTCACTCCTTTAAATGCATTGGCTCTGTGTTTGGGATCATTGTCATAATGGTAAATGGACTGATTCTTATATAGCACTTTTCTACTCTCCTGGAGCACTCAAAGTCCTTTATACTAGACTTGTAGTCAAGACTGCCTAAACCAAGACCAAGACAATACCAAGACCAGAGGGTATCGAGACCAAGACAAGACCAAGACCAAGACCAAGACAGACCGAATCAAGACCAAGACCGAGACCGAGACAAAAAAGTCTTTAAACAGCAGCCAGATGCTGCTTCGTTTTTGCGATGCACTCGCACAGCCCTCTTCACCGTTGTCTACTGTCTCACTCACTGAGCGGACAGACGCACGCTCCACTTGACTGTCGCGACTCTCACGCTCTCTGTTTTTCACATAATGATATTATCCTATATCCTCACATGTGATTGGCCACAATATGGAGGGATTGGAGCATAGCTGAGCCACTGTGTGAGAGCTGAGCAGCGAAAGGAAATTAAGTGAGGAGCCGGCTCTCGCTCAATGGGAGTCGACTCTTCTGATTCACTACAAAGCACTCTCTAAGCATGGCTCTTAGAGCTGATGCTTTTGCGCATGACACATTATCGAACGTTACGTTGTGTGTCATGGATACTGTTGACTCCAAATCTCCCGACCACTATGTCGCTCTGAGACAGGAAGACTGAGACAGCGAGACCAAGACAAGACCGAGGGATCCGAGACCAAGAAAAGACCAAGACAAGACCAAGACCACATAAAAGTGGTCTCAAGTCTGGTCTTGAGACCAAGACCAGTCTCGAGACATCCAACTCTACTTTATACAACATGCAACATTTACCCATTCATACCATTCACAAGAGCACTTTCTTCTATGCTTTTCAGTGTTAGCTAGGAGCTAAGATTTACACACATTCATACTCTGATGGATGCATCGGCGAGCAACTTGGGGTTAGTATGCTGCCCAGGGATACTTGGCATGCAGACTCGGGGAGCCAGGGATCAAACTACTAACCTTCCAATCACTAACCTGCCTCCTGAGCTAGAAGGATGAATGTGTTGCAAATCAACATGGTGGATCGAAATCTGATTATACTGTCATGTGTTCATTATTCCATCAGTTTTGAAAAGATCCCAAATACGACTCTCTTAAATTCAGTGACAGAGCATCCACCGTGTTTTACAAATGGCTGTAGACACTCACTGTTGTACTTCTCTTCTGACCCACTCCACACATGTTGATGATTTGATGATCATAAAACCTGATTTTTAGTCCAGTTTTTTAGTAATTTGCTACACCTAATTTTCCCATGTTTTCTTTCCTTAAGCAGGAAGGGCTTATTGAAAGTCACTCTTCCATTGAGACTATTTTGAGGAGGTCGTGTCACATCTTTGCAAGATTTTTCTTATTCTGCTTCTTAAGAACATGACTTTCAGATACTATTCATCTGCTATAGATAGAAGAAGTGGTGGCTTTGAAAACTATCTTCCACTTGTCCAGTTTGCACACATTTGTTAAGGAGACACTGCACACCATGCTGAGATATGCTTTTGGCTAATATTTGTTTAGAGCCCTGCGTCAGATTGGCGTGTGCCCCGGTCTCGCCCTATGGTAGCTGGGACCGTGACCCTGATAAGGACAAGTGGAAGAAAATGTATGGAGTTCTTTTATTTTTATTTTTTGTTCAGACTGTGTTATTGTTCTCATTTTGTATTGATGCAGATTGATGCAATTACAGAAATGAGTCAAACGAAGTGTTTTTATGAAAGGCTGCTGGTAACAAATTGCCTAAAGATGCAATTCAAAATGGTTTTTTTAAAGTTTTCTGTTATGTGTGCACACAACACTGGTTCATCCACTGTTGTATGCTCGAATGATTTATAGATTAGATTTATAAATTAGTGAACAACCAAGAGACAAAACAACAAAATCCTCTGAAAACAGTCAGGTACACAGATTGGACTGAAAACGATTGAAAAAGCAAACAATGTCGAAAGAAAAACTTCAGCAAGCCTGAAAAACTACAGCTCCTTTCATTACTTTCAACTTTTTTTTAAGAAAGTCTGTCTCCTTGGAAGCGAAATATAATGAATGAGGGGAGATTTTGCACGGTATCCATATTGAAACTACAGCCAGGTTTTATATTTAAACAAATGCTTTGCCAATAGCAAATGTTAAAAGCGTCAATTTCATGACTTCAAGCTTGTCATCACACACAGCCAAAGAGGGAAAGCATAGCTGGGGAACACATTAGCCCAGGGAGACAAATTAGAATTCCTGATGTAAAATGAAGTAATTACAGTTGGTTTATTTATGATGGCAGTTTATCCATCTCAGTCAATGTGTGCATTTATGTTTGTGCTACTGGGTTTTGTTATCTCTGTCTGTGGGCCTGATTGCAGCAACAAAGTTATGACCATACTTTTGTCATCAGTCTGATAAAATCGCTCATTTATTATACAGTAACACTTAACACAGAGAGTGACCAGTGTTACAGTTTGTTGAACCAGCTGAATAAAGCCAACGATATCAACTTGTAGCTGCCTGCTAAAGCTTGTTTTTGGCTATGGAGACGGAATAAAAACTGCTGGGGGAAAAAAAATGCATTCAAAGAGGTTACAAAGTCAAACTGAGCCCTGAGCGTGAAAACAGAAGGAAGAGGAACGAGAAGAGGCCGACAAAACTGGAGAGTGAGGACGTCTGAGATGGTGCGAGCAAAGACAGCTGAGCGGTGCGAGCGTGTAGGTCGTGTGCTTTTATGATCGCTTACAATGACGGGGAGATTGAAATGGAGGAAGCGAGGAATTAATAAGAATGCGTTTAGCCTCTCGGCCGTACATTCATCTGCGCTTCGGAGAGGAGAGGCGCTGAATTAAATCTCATCTCATGTCGGCGAGCAGAAGAGACGGAGGGAGTGGATGGGCTGCCCTGGCAACAGCACCCTCACAAAGCTCTGCTCCTCTGCTCTGTGTCCCCCCCGACCGTCTCAACATATCCTGTTCTCCATATTCACCTGTCACATCATCACCTCTTCCTCATATTTCCTTTCCTTTTTTTTTTGCATTTCCATTTTTATTTTCTGATTTCCTATCCTTTTCCTTCTCCTGCTTCCTCTGCCTTCTTTCTTTGAATTCGCCCCTATTTTCTTTCACCAAATTTCCCATTTTTCTTTGTAATTCTTTTCTCACCCCTGCTTTTCTTTTTCCCCCTTTTCCTCCCACTTCTGTCTAATCTTTCCCTTTCCTCTTCTCTCCTTTCTTAACCTCCTTTTTTCCATTTTCTCTATTTTAACGTCTTCTCTTCCTCCCTGCTTTTATCCCCTTGTTTTTCCGTCCTCTCCTCTCCACTTTCATTTTTTTGCTCTTCGCTTCGTTTCCTTTCTTCTCTGCTGTTTTTCTGTCGTTGCCTCACCTTTCCTCCTTTCCTACTTCTATTATCCTTTCTCTTCAGTACTTTTCCTTTCTCTAATTTAGTATCTTGTCCTTCCTCCTTTTCCTTGCTTCACCTTTTCTTATTCTTTTACCTTCCTTTTCTTGCCTGCATTCTTTTTCATCTCCTGTGTCCTGTTTCTGTGATTTCTTTTAATCGTGTCTTTTTTCCTTTTTCCATAAATGTCCTCTTCTTGCTCATTTCCCTTTTTTTTCTTTCCCTGCCCCTAACCTTCATTTATTTGCTTTCCTTTTTCCTCCCTTTTATTTCCCTACTAGCTTTACCTTTCCAATGCTCCAGATCAGCACATGCGTTACCCACTAAGCCGACTTTAATATCTGAGACTATACACGAAGTAGATATCTCATATTGGAATGAAACTGCTGAATTTCAGAGTCAGTGGACAAGAAAATAAGATGACTTAGTTCTGATTCAATCTATTTGGAAACACTTTGCAAGCACATTATCTCCTCACCGCAGAAGATGAACAATGCCAGATAGCGCGGATCCATTCTGCTGCACCTCACGCCGCTTGTTTCCCTCAGCACAGAAAACAAAGTGTTTTCTAGGCTTCTGCTTTTCACAGTGCGAACAGCAGCGCGCCTCCATTAGTGTTTGCTGGGTTAAAGCAGGTCTGTAAATTAATGGAAACGCCTCCACATAATATTGTTGTTTATCTTACATCTCAGATAATGTAAATGGGGGGAGCTGCAGAGACCAGATATGCTGGAAAGCAGCAGCTCGTTCGGGGATTCTTTTAAATGTGTTGTTTTTTAGACATTTTTAGAATTTATCTCAGTGTTTCAGTGTTCCTGCTCTCTGTCAACTGCTATAGTTTTGTTTAAATAATGGTTGTGTTGCCTCATGATCTGCCACCCAAACAGGGTTTTGCGCAGCATTAATGTCTGATGTTTTCTTCTCACACTCTGGATTAGTTGTCCTTATGTACTTGCTATAGAGTGTGTGGATGCTGTCCCTGAAATACCTGTTTAATATTTTCCAGTTACACTGCTTGTTCTTGTCTTCATAAAGAAAACATGGAGGGTAAATGAGCGCCAGTAAAGGAAGTGTCTTGCTGCCATGCATATGTATGTTCCTTCTTTCACTTGGACATCTGGCAAAGAGTTCTTGGACAATTGTTAAACCACAGTTCACTTAAAAGCCTGCATTGCAAATGGGTGGTGTGGATTGTAAAGAGTGTTGGAAATTGCCAGGCAGCGAGTAAAGTCGTCCATGTGGATAGCATTAAGGCTTACAGTTAGGCTTGTGGCTGCTTTGATTGACGGTTGTGCTGACGCTGGCTACTGTAGCTGATAGCTGGCTGCTAAGCTTCACCTGTGGTAAAGCTGACCTTCAGACCATATTTGTTCTGTTAGAATTACCAAACCAGTGGACTATAGCTTTCTGCAAGGCGCAGACCACCCAAGAAGTCTGTGCTCCATTTTTGGGGGTGAAATTCTAGTATTTTCTTAACCTCTTAGCTGACAACCAGGGGCTTACCTGGACCAGACTTATACTGGTACCTTTACTTGATGAGCAAGTTAATCTGATAGGCAGGCTAAAACATATATTTACCTGCAAATTAGCTATTTTTTGTGTGTTGGAGCCTGGTTTTACTTCCAGTTGTGGGATTAATACTCAGTTATTAGAAAATAATAACATTCCACAGATCAGTTATGCCATCAACACATCCTTTCTTTCTTCTCATCTCTGTGTTATGTTCATGGTGCAGATGTAAATAAAGGTTCAGTTGCAGTACTCAGCTACTAGCTGAGCTGAGCTACAAAAGAGGAGTGTGCATAAAAGGAATAAGGTTTTTAAGTGGGTGGTAATTTCAAATGCAACTTTTCAAACAGCTCATCAAATCTCACCAAACACACAAACCATTTTTGCAGTTCCTCACAAAATCTGTCTGCTAGCTAATGTCAAGCTGACAGTGTTTCCCGGAGCGAGGAAAAAAATCTCAGCGTGCAACACCAGTAATGGAGAAAGATGTAAGAAAGACAAAGCAGGTGAGGGAGATGTCAGGATATTTTTAAAAGGTAAGGACTGCTCTGCAAATGAAATTTTATGAAGTGGAAATTTGAATTTTAGAGTTTGTCAAGCAGATATTGTACAATGCACCGCTACACCCCATCTGCCACTTTAACAACTGGTTGTTTTATACAGTCTACAGTCTGAAGGTGATTGGAGGGTGTGGGTTTGTGTAGGCTGAGAGAGCTGAAATAGTATAAATGTGCATTTCCACAAAGTCTTGTATTTGTGTTATTCTACATGAAAAGTCTCAGAAACAAGGGCTTAAAGCATCATTTCAAACCCTGTGAACATAATCATTGCCACATTTGGATAAGATTGTTGACCTGAGGAGTTATCACCCAAAGCTAAAACTCGCTAGCATGGTCAACAACATGCATTCATAATTCTTTGTAAAAATTTAACACATAGTTGTGTAATAAGTGTCCATTCAAGAAACTGCGTTTTTGGCACTTAAACATTGTATTATTTTTTGTTTTTTTTTAACTAAATATTTTATAATTTTGTTATACTCATACCAACTCATATACAGCATGTAAAAGCAAATAGCAAAAATTAAACATGACAACTACTGACGCTTAGTAAGCCGTTGTTGTGTAAGTTCAATCACATACATATATAGGAACTCTGATGTCCTGGAAGTGAAGCACAATTACAACTTCCACAGTTCATACATATCATATCGAGCCAGGAGCAGCCTTACCTGTAAGATCTTGCACCTCTCTGAGTCACAGTTGATGTCTTCACAGGGATGAAACATGCCCAGTGTCACACAGTTCAGCAGGATCACCAGCATGGACGCTCGCTCGAACCATGTACAGAACAGTAGTTAAGGAATATAACACAGAGAGATGACAGCAACTTACAGTGACAATCGGCAGAAAAATATGCATTTCTCAAGGCTTTCTCCAGTGACCTCATTATCCCAGCCTCATCTGACAAAGTGATGCACGTTTATCTCTTTATATCAAAAGCTGTTTCTGAGAGGAGAACAAGCCAAGAAGGAAATTGGGAAATAGGAAAGCTTGCTTGTAACTGTACACAGTGGCAGTCATTGCTCTCATTTCTCTTAACCAAAGATCCGTTAGGAAGGCATGTTGGAAATTGCTCATGGTGTTAGCGAGGGAGATGGATAGGCACTTTAGATGAGATCGTCTGAGGCAGAACAAAAGAGGACAAAGGCAGATGCTGGAAGACTGGAAAGCTGACTGAAAGGAGGATGAAGTCTACAGTTAGCGAACGTGGCGACATCTTGATGCATGGCGCATGAATTTTATTGACTGTGGGGTCGAAGTGGGCAGACCTAATGTGGTTAGGCTAAATGCCATCTAGAGCAATGTGACACCAATCAATGATGAGACTAAACACAGATTAGGGTATTAATGTTTCAATAAATACACACAAACACACACAGAAAAACCACACCGCATTTTTACTGAATGCATGCAAACAAACACACACCGCACGTATTATAGATGGCACTACACCTGCAGGCAGCACCCTGCATCCAGTCTGGCTAACAATGTTAGACAGAAAGAAAACAGTCTGTCATATGTGTGTGTGTCCAAGTGTGAGCATTTCACACATGTGAATACAAGGAGTGTGTGTAAACGTGTGGATGCAGGCTGTGAGGACAAATGACTTGTCTGTCTTTTATCGCATTAGTCGCCACTTGCTCGTTCATCCCACTGACCCATTATGAAGCTGGGTCAGCACGCCCTGTCAACACAGAAAAGCAAGAGCAGGATAGATGACAATGGTGAAACGGAGAATTTTAAACAACCCTCTGTTGTGCTAGTCCAAATAAGCCTCCGCTGGCTTGATTGCTTTACACGAAGTAGAAAAGAATCTCAAATGTCTCAGCTAAGCAGTCTTGAATTCGTTCTTCTGGGCTGTGGCTCAGGCGGTAGCTGAAGTTTGTTGGATCAATCCTGGGCTCCTACAGTCCATGTGCTCAGGGATCGTTGGTCACAGTACTGAACCCCAAGTTACCCCCAATGAATCTATTAGATGATGAGTACGTGTGTGGATGTTCCTGATTTCCTTTTTTTGTCACTCTTAAATGTTTCAGGAACATAAAAATAAGAAATCAGGAATTTGACTGCCTCCATTAATTGACACTAAGTATTACCTGTGCTATGCAGAAGCATTCAAGAATACAACAATCTTTGGTAGTTCCAAACAGTTCTTAACAGGAGTATTGATTGATGTAGGCTGGATATTTAAGTCTGTGTCCAAAGGAAGCCTCAGTAGCATCACTTGGATAATGACTGTTGCATCTGGAAGGCAGTGCCTGATTATGTCACACACTGGAGAATGCAGAGAAAGTTCTCAGTCCAAAGGGATGCAATTAAAAAGATCAGTCAGTACATGGAGCGGGATCATTAAGCAGGAAACAAAAGCTGAGCCACGAGGGCCTCTACTTTGAGAAGAGTGGCACTAAAAGTTTTAAAGAGTGCAACACTATGGCAGCGCCAGCATGTCTTTGCAGTTAAGGAAGAAGAAGGCGGGGCTAATTAAAAATAATGAGCTCTACGGGCTTGTTTGTTTAAGCGATTGATATTAGCAGTCTTCACCAGCGCAAACCATTATCGCTAAGTTTCTCCATACATCCTCATAAAGATCCTTCAAGCTCCTGACATAACTAGCTAGAAACTTTATTATCTCATTGGCCAACAAATTACCATTATATGTAAATGCTATGGAGACAGGAGAATAGGAAAATGTTTTGTTGTACAGGTTTAAATATAAATTGCATTAGAAACCTACAAAGAAAAAATACCTGCAGTGGGCAAATGCTTTAGTGAAGCAAGTGACCAATTTTACCTGGTGACAGCCGGCAACCGCTCGCCAACCAGTTGTGTAATACACATCATGTCCTACAACTGGAGATTACCAGCAGGTTGCAGACTGGTCTCTAGGGCCAGACGCCTAACTAATGACTGGAAAGAAAAAACAAACAAACAACAACAAAAATAACATCATAAGGGAACCAAATTTGAAACACGATTTAAAATTAGCATAAAAAACTAAACCTAGACTCACTTATTAATATCTATTCAGGCCAACCAAGGCGTGATTGTTACTACTGGACTATTTCAAACTGCACTCCCTAGAAAGCATGTGCAGGGTTAGGAATCCCTCAACATCTCTGCAGGTTCTCCTGTGCTGTCAGGAAGCTTTTTATCAGCTAACTGTTTAATAAATAGTTATTTTAATTAATGGGTCCATTTTGTCTGTGTTGCCCTTAACCATACACTAGCCCGCTAAATTTCAAGTCATCAAAACTTTGAGAAGCCCATGAACAGACAGAAATGAATCATTATAAGCTAATTTGTTAAAGTAAGGGTATCGAACTCATTTTTAAAGACAACAAAAACAAAACTCTGATGAAACCTGGTTTTCCTTCGAGCTCAAATATAGGCAAATTTGGTCCTATTTGTGCAAAAATAACATAGCGAACTGATAATAAATTAATTTCCAAAAACCTTTGAAACAAAATAATAATGCTTCTGCATATGACTGGGAATGGTTAAAGATGCATTTTTAAATATATCTATTAATAATGTGTGCTAATTAGCTTCTTCCAAATTTAGAAAACCAAACATTGCTTTTCCAGTACAAGTTTAATCTACACCTGTAGAATACGCTGCTGCCTGTGCTGTAATTAAATCAGAAGTTGTCCTCATTAAGGAAATGTGTATATACTAGATAGGTCAGCAAGAAAACATTCATACAGGAAGCAAACGTACTCTGCCAAAGGACATAAAACAGGGTCCTGTATGCACTTTGCATGAATCTACAGTACAGTATGAAGCAAGGCAGGTCTACATGCATCTCTGCAGAATCACTATGTGATAATCAACCTCTCCCTGGCCCTGCCCTCTTCCCTCTCAGCCTCCTACGCTTTCACTAGAAATGATCTCTTCTGCAATAATATGAAGATCTGTCAAATTAGTAAGTGCTGACAGGCCACTTATTTTTGAGGCTCTGTGAGTTCAGTTGGGATGTTCTTAGTGGTAAGAGAGGGAAGAGTATGATTTATATTAAACACTTACATGGTGTAAATTAGAAAATTTATACATGAAGGTTTGGAAGAAAGGAATAAAGAACTAAGAACAAGAACGACTAGCAATGCTTTTATAGGCCCAGGCCCAGAAGATAAATACCCAGACCCAAGACCTTAGGCAATCTGATGTTACCCTTTGCTGGTTGGTAGCTACACTTACTACAAATCAATGCATGGATATTTTCATAGATCCTTAGTGGCTCACGCTATAGGGGGTTCAATGGAGACTTTATATTATCTGTTATTTAGCAAGGCTGCCATTTTGCTGCAGTTTTAAATCAATACAGAGAAAGGTTGAGGTTTGGAGAGTTAGAGCTGGTTACATACTCAAACCCCTTAAACACCTTGTCTCAATCAAATAGCATTGTTCATTCCAGTTGGTAGTAGCTTCGATTGTTCACCTTAAACAGTTATTTCCCCTGTTATGTTACCAAATTTCAGGGATTCACTGTCGACCTCTTTTTGTGTATATGCCGACATGAAACCAACAAGCATAAATAGACATTTAAAAGAAGCTACTCGAAAAAAAATGTATAATGATTTAAAAAAAAACAATGCAAGCTTGTATTTTGTGTTTTTATTAAAAGACTTAGTTGGGGCTTCTGCAGTGTTTATAATGGTTCTCTTAACTAGTGAAAGGAGTCAGTGTCAGTAATAACCTGATTACAAAATAATTACCATCTGACTCTGTAGCTCAAATGTGCATCTTTCAGCCTCTTTAGCAAGTAAATAAGTAGTTCTGCTAAAACTCACTCTGTGCTACATGGTCTACAACTGTGTAGCAGACAGCCTAAGTTAGCATCCCCAATTAGCAGCTTTTCCTCTGGAGTTAGACAGGAAAAACAGGCTAGCTCCCACTGGCTAGTCTGCTGACTAAGCCTCTGGGGGCGTATAATGGATATTCACTGAAAGACACAGAACACCTGTTCTGTGAGTTTGTGTCTGAGTGTTTAGTGGTTTGTCTGTAGCTAACTTTGGTCTACTATAGCCAGCAGCTTTTGGTGTCTGACAGCAGCTAATGTTAGCATGCGCTGAATAAATGCTTCAGGCACTGCTACTGCTAGCCTATATACGCTATATATTATAACTGCTTATTATCCTCTGATTACAACTTGCTCCAACAGAGTACACACTTAATTTTATAGACTATAAGTCAAATTGTCACTGTAAAATATATAGAAAAGTCTTTAAATGTATGTGCTTTGTCCTGCTTTAAAGGACAAAGGACTGTGAATAAAATAATTTTATAGTTAATAACAACTCAAAATTCAGGGAAACCTTTTGAAAGGTGAAGATGTAAAGGGCAGGTTTTACTGATGCATACAAAATATTGTTTACTAGAGGTCTTACAAGAGGATGAGGTGGATTTATAACAGGGAGGCATAAAGAAAAGGCAGAGGAGGGGGTTTATGTAGTGAGATAGAGACAAAGCAAAACATTAAATATGAATAATCTGACTAATGCAATCAATAACTCTTCCTCTTCTGCCCTTGTTCTCTTCCTCTGACTCTCCAGCTGGTGGGCTATAATTAAACAATAAGGGCAGAAAGTTTGCAATGTACTGCCTTCATTGTGAAAACACACACACACACATGCACACACACACACCTTCATGGTGTCAGCATATAAACGAGCGGTGACACCCTGAGGGATGGATTCAATTAGAGGAAAGATACACGGGGATATGCTCTGTCAAAACTCTGAAAGCAAGGAGCACACATGCTCTTCACCACAGGCACACACATGAAAACACACACAACAACAGTTTTATGTGAGAGGCAACATAATCAAACTCATCAGCACCAAGTATTCTGCTCTCTTGGGTTCTTGAATGCCTTTCTTCTTTCTTACACATGCAAACACAGCGTGCATGCTCCGCCCTTTCCCTCTTTAGTCAAGTTCTTCTTGACTAGTGGAGAAAAAAAACAATATGCAAGCGTTGTGTCTTCCCCTGTCTCACTACATCACTCAGCTGACTCTGTGCCCTAATAATCTCACACCAGAAATCAATGTATGAACATATGAACTTTACATCTGTGTGTGTATGTTAGCAGAAATAAGTTGGAAAAATTCAAAAAAGAAAAAGAAGAAAAAGTTTCTACTCTTCTCATCAAGTTCTTCCCACCTCTTATTTCTTTCATGAGAGTAGGGAAATGAATCCTCAGCAGGATGAGATGAGGTGCGCACATACACTCTGAGAGCGATCGATATAGACGAGACTCTCTGAATAGATATTATTCATTGTGTTTACTATAACTCACACATGACGTGGTTCTGCATCCATCTCTGCCTTGCCCATCTCCACACATACCGGTTGGCCTTGGCTCTTCATATGCTCTCTCCAAATCTATATCTTTCACTCGGGGAATTCGTGGCACGATACTACAGTTGGGTGAAACAGCTATATAATAAAAGATGCATGTGCAAATACTGAACGTGCTATATCTTATCTTACACAACTTAAATATATTCAGACACAAAAGCAGGATAGATTGAGATCACTCATGTTAGTGTTTTCACATTAACTTTCCAGGTTTTCCAGACTGGAAAGGTTAAAAAGGCTTGGGTTTAATGTATGCAATGTATGGACATAAATTTAGTTAAAAGCTATGGAAAAAGCAGGACACAACACACATGGATGGATCGATAGATAGATGATTTAAATAAATTTTAAGCTGCTTAAAGGTTCAAAATAATATGTGAAAGTTGATGTGTAGAGGCTAAAAGACTAAAAAGAGTGCATGCAAATAAATCTGGTAGGCCACGGAGTCAAGCTCATCTGCCAATCCCAGCAGATCAACTGATCACAGTGTTAACAAACACTACCTTAAGAATCAGCAGATGCCTGTTAGCACGTTTTCTTTTTGGCTGATAAGACCTTTACACGTCCTGCTTCTTCTGCAAACACCATTGCAACCCACCTCCACCCCAGGTCTACTATTTCATGCTATTTAAGATTTCTGATTACATCAGTGTCGTGTCTGTTATCAATGATGCCTGCGGTCTTGATTCATGCTCGATCATCCAGGTAAGTAAATCCCCAAAAGTTGATTCTGTTGGTGTATCCATTCACTATTCTCTGTGAATGGTACTCGTGGCCATTGATTACTGGTCTTTGATCAATGAGCTTTGATAATTGGTTGTTGATAATAATGATCAAGGAACTGACCTCCCAGCCCATTGTTCCTTCAGTAGGCTAGTTTCAGTCATTATGGAAATGTACTGTTCATAAGATTGGGGAAACCTGCAGTCAGTTGAGACTGAGACTACGTCCACACCAGCCCGGAAAAATTTGAAAACGTCACTTTCGTCTGAAATCAATCCTCATCCACATTAGCTTTTTCAGTCGTTTTCACAGAGTTGTGCGTCCACATTGAAACAGCCAAAAACGACCTGCCTCATTTCTGTCTGCCGCTTATTTACTTTCCGGCAAAATGTCGAGGAAAAGCACAGAGTTTTTTAAATGGACTAACAATGAGGTGGACTTGTTGCGAATAACACAAAAGTATAAATTTGCAAAAGCGAGTGAGAATTAAAGAATTTGAGGAAAAGCTATCTGGGGCATGTACAAACTGATATTAATCTTTAATAGGGCTGTCAAAATTGAGAGCAAACAAAACAACTGCTGTGTAATGCCCTCCGCTATCTTAGTTTAATTGGTCACATGACTGCATCACAGGACTAAAATGTGTCATCGTTTTCGAAAAGGCTCCGGGTTCACTGTCCACACTGCGACACTTTGGAGAGCATTTTCAAAACGCTGCGTTTTCCTTGACCGAAAACGCCGTCTCAGTGTGGACGGAAGGCCAAAACAGAGAGAAAAAGATAGGTTTTCAAACGAAAACGTATTAGTGTGGACACGGCCTGAAGAAGTCACTTGTATGAGTTTCTCCCGCTGAAAACCTACGTCCAGATGAACAGAATCAACTTTTGGGGATGCCTGCGGTGTTCTCTGAGAGGCTTCCGATTTCTTCATGCGTGTGCATGGTAGGACAAGGATGTGGACCACCCTGCATCAAACTTTTCATATATGTACATAGTGTGGGGACATTGTAGCCAGAACAAAGCAATTCTGCCACACCTAAATGCCTTCAGATGGAATGCCAGTCCTATTTTGACTAAAGTGGTCGTGACTAGAAAAAAATGGGCCTAACAAATTTGCTGGTGTTGCAAAGACAGGAAGTGAAGTGTTTTGTTACAAACTGAACATAAAAGGCAAAAAGTAAGCAATTTGAGCAAAAACATGAGAAATCTGAAAAGAAGATACACTAACTAACACATCTAGCTAAAAAATAAATTAAGAATCATGAACTAGATTCTGTTCCTTTGACTTCCTTATGTAATTTTAGCCTTGCCCTTTTCTTTATTATATCACTATAATAGTACAACTCTCAGACGAATACACACGTTAACAATAGGTTGCACCAATCTCCCACCAATCACCAATACTCAATGGAAGCTAAAACAGCTTGAATATTGCTTACTTTGTACAGTACAGAACTGGGACGATTTGCTTGATGCAACCTGGTGAAATTCAGGCTTCACAACTCTCCATTATGCTCATGAAAGGAATTCAGATCAAAGTCAAGAGGGGCTCTGAAAAAGGATGTGAAAAGCCACGTCGTCTTGATTAAAACTCACTCTTCCCTGAAGTTCAAGTACGGCAAAGGCCAAGCCCGACATCAGCAAGGTGTTAGGCACAGGAAGCAGCTGAGAGACGGAGTGGGAGCTGGGCCAATGCAGTGACATTCAGCTGAACATGTGCGTGCGTTCCTTCATTAAAAGGTTCCAGCGAGGTGCAAGAAAAGGCAGTCGGGATGGAAACAGCAGGATAGAAAGGAAAGTAGAAAGGAAAGGAAGCAGATAAGGTAGGTGAATATGAGAAACGGGGCTAAAGAAAGGGAAAGGAGCCAGGTGAGAAAAGAAAGCCAGATACTGCTTTGAAATAAGGCTCGATTTATTCTGTACTTGGAAGAGGAGGAATAACAGAGTTGAAGGAGATGATAAGAAATGGGGAGTCTACCATCTAGATTTGTGGACTGTTATCCACCCACCCCTGACATGCATATCTTTATGTCAAGTACAAGAGGATATACAGAGCCATGAGGAAATAATACCACAGGACTGAAGGATGCAATTATTATTACTGACATGACCACTATCATGAAACAGAGGCAAATTAATCAACTCTTATATGTCACGGATCCCTGAAGGCGAACATGAGCTCTTGGACTCTTATTAATGTGAATCTAAACGCTACAAAGACAGAACAAACCAGCGGCTGGACAAAAGTAGATTAACTTCCTGGGAACCACAAACCTGATCGTGGTAGTGATGGTCGTCCCCCCCCCCCCTTACAATAGGACTCCTGTTGTGAAACCACAGTTGAGCATTTATCTCAGATTTTCAACTTAAAATATACGAACTCATGAACTCTACAAATCTAAAAGTTTAAATTCAGCCAAAACTTAGTTGGAACGAGGCGAGGAAATAGAAACTTTTCATGTCTGAAGACAGGAAATCACCAGGGAGATGATTATAAAATGGCCGCCGTGAAGAGAAATGCTGACATTAAAATCGCTCTCTCCTTCCTTGGTTTTGCTTGACTTCAGTGGCCTCGCTATATTACGAAACCATTTTCGCCTTTACCAATCATGACAACCAGCCTTGTTTTTGTCTTTGTCTCCTCGGGGGTGCAATGCCTTTTCTTCCAAGAGTAAACTTTACAAAGCCGGCACATGTGAATGTGCACAAAGCAGGAAGGAAGGTAGCTGAGGGTGAAAAGCGAGGTTCATCTCTGTTCAGAGACAGCCGCTGCTACTGCCTCACCTTTACTGCTCGTCTCCCATCAATCCCCCTTTCTCCAAATCCGTCAAAGCTTCTTTTTCTTTCTCTGTGATCGTTTTTTCCCCTCTCTTTTCACTTTCCTGTCTGCACTCCCTTACCCCAGCTTTTTTCTGGGAGGAGACTGACAAAAATAAAACCTTTTTTTGGAAAAAAGAGTGCTGAACATGCCAGAATAAAAAAAAAAAGAGAGAACTGAAAGTGAAAGGATGTTCATGAAATATTGAGGGTGACTGCTGCAGCCCTTTGTAATTCACAATCCATCTCCGTCATTGTGCATAAATGTGTGCATGTGTGCTCACGGATATGCGTGCATTTATACATCCATATTTATTTGTCTTTCTTTGCAAGATCCTCATGAAAAATGCCACTTTGTGAGAAAAATCGATGACAGTTCTTTGGCTGTCTTCCTGTTCCACATCTGAGCACGGGAATGTTAATGTAGTGGTGTATCTACAAAAGCCTTTGTCTTATATGAAAATCTGAGATTATAGTTTCCTTAAAGAAGGAATCTAGAAGTGGTGGTCCAGTAGTACACTGCACAGTACCTAAGACAAGCAGCTAAACATGAGAGGTGCATTAGAGAGAAGTCTTGGAGTTGCCATCTGTATTTTTAAGGTTTAGAAAAGATTAGGCAGAACAATGTCGTGTTAAAAGTTGGAGAAAATTCATGGTCATGATTAAAAATCACCAACAGTTATTGATCTGTGGAGGCAGAGATGATCAAAGATCCAGATTTTGGACAATAATAATGATTGCTGGCTTCTTTGAAGTTTCAACAATTTCAACTACAAGTTTAGCACCTTAGGACTGTGTTCCAAGATAGTAGCTGCCTGAAAAGGGTAGTTAAAAATTCCATGTTAAGCATAAGTTATAAGATAAGACACGATTCGTCAAACTGTGAAATGCCTGCCTAAAACAATAACTTGAAACTAGAAAATATACCAGAGGGTCATCTATATCACTGCCACCTGGGAGTTTTCACCATAGTGATCAACTTCGATGTCTGATTCAAAACACCACCACACTTTAAACCTCCACCTCTTGCACCTCCAAGGAATTGAGGTGTCCACCATGAACCATTCCAAATCGAGCCCTTCCTTCGAGAGTGCTATTTGGATAATAGCATTATGTCAAAGCTTTTGATGTACCACAGCTCTGCACAAGTTTTCCTTTGGCAGTGTGTGTAATGCATGGGATTCTGGCAAGTGGGCACAGGTCTGTCACTGCTAACTCCACTCTTTTTGAACCCCTATCACTACACTTCCGATATCGTAATGCAAAGCCTGTTACTGGGGGCTGGCATCGGAGAAGAACAGTCATAGAGGACTTTCCGAAATGACAGTATATTCTACTTTCATTCTGAATTGTTTTCAGGCTGTCAGCGCTGCCCTTTGAAGAGGTTGTGGTCATCTGAAATACTTTCACAAGATTGGGTTACAGGTGGGGAAAGTTAATTAACAACCTGTCTCAGTGATGAGTAACTGCAATCATTTGACGCTGCAGGTTAGTACAGGTTGCTTTTAATAAATGCATTTTGTCAATTTGTCAGTTTTGCTGAACTGTTCCAATATCTCCAAAACCCAGAAATACAAAAAAGTTAGACAAAACAAATCATACAAGGTCATAAAATACTTTGCTCTGCTACATGCTGTCAACATGTTTTTATGAGTTATTAGTTAAAATGAGCACTGTGCTCGTAAATGTGTTGCTTCGGGTATGACTCCTAGCGAAAGGCTGCTGTGTTAAAGAGTAGCGCCCCGGCTCACGGTGTGGAAAATCCTGCTAGTGTAACACTGCGGATCCCAACCGCTTGCTGACAAGCTTTATCAGTAGCCTGAGTCAGGAGGTTGAGGGAAATAGCAGCATATTGTTGCACTGGCTGTATCAGTGGCTACCACGGGTTGTAAAAGAGCTCAGAGGGAAGGATGGATTGGGGGATAGGATGGATTTCTGAGGTTGGGTTGTAACAAAAAAAGTGGAGAATGAAAGAAAGTGTACATGGGGCCAAATGTGAAAGACGAGGAAAGAAGAAGGAGACAGCGAGGAAGTCGGGGCCAAACTTATCAGTTTAATGTCCCTACAAAGCGTTTTGCCACAGTACCTCAGCAATCATTTGTGTGCGCAGGGGAGAGTCGAGGGCTCGATAGCTGACCAAACGATTTCCCATGAGGGAATATGGGTGACAGCAAACAACATGAAACTTTTAGTAGCTTACATTATTGATAAATTCATCCCTCGCTCCAACGTGCTGTCTATTTAAATCTGCTGCAACTTTCTTCCGAGCTCCTCGCTCATGAATATGGATGCGTTCAGTACACCAACTATTATACTGAGACGACGCAGAGTCAATTTTGATGTGAGAGTGGTGAAAGAAAAGGCTGACTTCACTATCTGGTTGCCTCGTTAAGATCCGTACCAAAACCAGCTCGTCTTCCAAAATGTCCCCTTGTGGATTTGCAGCATCATTTAAGCTGCAGTCAGCCTGCTACATGTGAGTTTTACATTGAAAATGCGGGGGTATAGGGTTTCTATTAAGCTCGCAGCACAAGCAGTTCCTCCACACACACACAGACACACACATATATAACTCTCATCAGCCAGGAAACACCCCTGTATCTTGCCACTGCGGACTGCGAGTTGCTTAGCAACGCAGGCTTTCATTGGGAAGTATTGTGAAGTCACATCTCTATTGCTGTGGTATCTGTAGCTGAGGCGATGGGCAGAGTTGTCGCAGCTACCAAGCAGAACTTTGAGGGAGGTGTTGGAAAGTCTGAGATGTGTCTAACATTTATTTTTTTAGCAACATCTTCAATTACCATCTAGAAAATGAACTATGCTCCATTCCTTTTTAACCTTAACTATCTGCCAAGGTTGGTTTATTGCATTTGTCATATAAGTGGATTTATAGATGGTCTAATTGAAATATCCATGAATGACTAGAGTCACCTTCTTTGTGCATCCAGCCATAACTACCACACAGAGAAGAAAAATATTAGTCTTCTATCCAATTAAATAAAAGTGAGCAAATGTTTTTTTAGAGTGAAGAAAGAGAGAATAAAAGGAGTGGGAGAGAGATTTTACACTACTATAGCAGCTGCCTTGGTGACGCAATGGGAGGAAATATCAATATCTTCACTACAGTCAGGGTGCAGGCAGAAGAAAAGACTACACTGTACTACAGCACATCTCAGGCTGGTACAGTATTTCGTTCCACTGGTGCTTCAGATATGCTAATTTTTGCAGTATAGTTTTATGATGTCCATTATTTGCTCAGTCAAAGGTTGTTTTTTTCACCCACACATCTAAGATTGTCAAACCAGCAGTTATCCAAAGGCAGAGTAACCTCTTGTGTGCCACTTATGTAATAGGGAATCTCTAATGCCGAGTGTAATCGCCATCCTCGGCGGCGATTACGCCACTTTGCTGTTCACGCTTGGAGTAATGCAGAGGGATTATGCTATTGAGTTCACCAGTGTGAGTAAGCACAAGGTGAGAGCAATATAGTTAAATCATCAATCTCTTAGAATCTTCCAGGCAACTGGAAGAGGAACACATTCAGAGAAAACCACCTACTGCCACATAAAATATATGGATAATTAGACTGAACCCTAAACTAGAGTGACAGAGTTGTTTTTGTTGTTGTTTTTTACTAAAATATCCTGTTTGCTGATTTATACCCTGGACAATCTGGACATCATAAAGATACAACAGTTCTGTGTTAGAGTCACACCCGTGCAATTGGGAATGAACAAATAACCTAACAGGCACAGGCACAACATCCAAACTCCTCAGGGAAAAGTGCCAACCACCCAAGAGGGTTCATTTGGCAATGACAGCGCCACAATGATTTTTCTATATGTAACAGGTTTAGTGAGAGTTTACTTCACCAGCTCACCTATCAATTGTTCGCACTAAGCTATTGCTTTCCACCTTACTACACTAAGGTCAGTTTCCTAGGCCAGTGTTTCCCAACCACTGTGGTGTGCTGTGAGAAATGATCAGGTGCGCCGTGGAAGATTATCTGGTTCCACCTGATTAGTACTCTAAGTGATCTGCATGAGTAACGAGCAGAACAATTACAATCTCTTCCACTAGAGGGCAGTACAACTACCTGCTCTAATTAAATGGGTTGCCTACTGCCAGTCAAACAGAAGAAGATGAAGAAGAAATTACGTAATAGTCATGCTGTGAGACGACGCAGCGTGTAATAGCAATAGAAAAATATTTGAAAAGAAAAACTAGTCAATCTGACCTGTGTCCTGGAGAAAATTCCGACCCAGATGAAGACCCTAGCATGAGTGGTGGTCAAAGGAAATCAAGAAAGGTATACTGGGGACAAACTGAGCCAATTCCACTCTGCCTGGAGCGCGGGGGAAAATTATCAAAATGCTTTTTGTGACATTTTTGTTTGGTGGTGTGCCGTGTGATTTTTCAAATGTGAAGTATGTGCTGTGGCTCCAAAAGGTTGGGAAACACTGGTCTAGGCTCTCAGAGATCAAATGTCCAAGGTCTAGGGTTAGGGGTTAGGGTTCTTCATACACAGATAAGAAAAGGTTTTCAGTCCTTTCTCAGCCCACCATTACATCCATAACAAAATAGCAAACTAAATTTACAGGAACGTATTTTAACGTCCTAATAGGAAGCAAACTGTATAATTTAGTCAACCAATTTAGCAAAAGAAGAAACTCATTCATATGACTGCAATGATCCTTTGACAGGAAAGTCTCATACAGAAAACAACAATATAGTCAAATCTATTAAAGCACAAGTAAAATAGACAGCACACTTACAACTCACACATGCATGCACACACACACTGACAGAAACACCTGCAGTCAGGAAGTGCCCTCCTGACTATGAACTAGCAGATGTGTGTCTGTCGGGTAAGATACAGCACCATCTCTGTCATTCTAATTGACATGATGCACTGGCCAGTTTGCGAGTACAGTATGTGTGTGAGTATGAGTGAAGGCAAAAGCTTTCACACACCAGGGGAACAGATACAGAAAGTATATAAATTTGTTTGAAGGCAGAGTGACCTACAGAAAGCAGAGAACACACACACACACACACACACCTACACACACACACACACGGACAGCTGCATCCTTTCCCAGTCCTTGGGCTTAAAAATTACCTGCAGTTCCTTGAGTCACCACTTGAGACTGGCTTCAAAAACAAGCCTTTCTTTATACGTATGTTTTCATGCGTTCCATGTTGTTTAGAAAGGAAAAATGTTTGGTCTCTGTCACTAATTTACCACTTTATACCTCATACCAGTCAGCTCCAGTCTTGAAAGCTGAAAAAATCTTCTGCAGACTGTTACAATCCCTGCAACTGTCTTGTGATCAAAAATGGCTGCCAAATTTAAATCTCTCTGTATGAACAAGTATGAACACAAAGTCAACAACACAAAGCAAAGACGAAAACCAGCCTAACAGTGATATTACTGTAAAAAAGTCACAAACAGGTTAAGACAGAGGATGGGAGTTAAGAAAAGACAGGCTCTGACTGCTGGGCTGGGGTCAGCATGCACTCAGCTTTAACATTATTTTGGGTTCCTGGCTAGCTCTGTGTTAGCATGCAGTCTTTGCCAGTTGCAGTTAGCAGCATAATGATTGGTTATTTCTCTCCTAGATGCAGTTTGCACCTTACCATCGCGCTTGTCCTTTTGTGCAATTATAATAAAAGTAATGTCAATATCTCCAGTCTTCAATAGCAGTGGTCTAACCACCATTTTTATCCTCCTGCACAGCAACTGAAATGATCTGACAGTAGCACAAGTACACAGGAAGAACAAAAGCTCATCTGTTTGATGTGGGGGGGTTTCTAACCACCTAGCATGTAGATAACTGATGAACCCAACTAACTATATTATTGTAACTGTATTGTAATTATTGAATGTAGTACAATAATGTGTTAGGTTACTGCATTGCTGAAAAATGTAATGTGATTACTGTAACACATTACACCTAACACAACTACATGCAATCAGTCACCAAATGCGCAAAGTTCTAAGCAACCAAAACCACTTTTTCCTAGAAGTAGGGAGGTCCACATTCTACTTTTATTCTGGTGTTACTGAACTAATATTTATACTAAAAGAGGTCTGTTCTTCAGTTTTGGTTTGTGAAATCATTCGTTTTTCTGTACCCTTGCCTGTTTATACAGATTTCTAAACAAGCTTGCTAGTGTTAGCCAGTAACTTAGCACTCCACTGTTTCCAAACTTGGTCACTTCTGGCTCCAAATAAAACTAAAGACTGAGGCTTCGAAACAGGGCTACACCAATTTTGAAAAACAGGCATAAAAAACAGAGATGGAGAGCTGATGAAGGATCACATAAACAGGCAAAAAGTGATTGAGATAAATCAAAATGAACAACGAATAATTGATCTGAAGGCTATATAAAGCTTTAATCCTCTTGAGGGAGTTTTCACATACACAAATGCAGAGCATATGCTTTCGCCACAAATAGCTGAAATTGAAAACAGCCTGTTGTAGGCTGACATCCAAACATATCCTCAGAAGTTTTAAGATGCATCTGGTATGGAAGGAAGTTTAAGTGACAGACAAGTGTGTTAAACGAGGCAAGAGGTCAGGCAGTGTTTCAGTTTCCTGGAGCTTCTCGATAATTAAGCATTGACACAATCATTCTCTCGGTCCTTCTCTCTGTCTCTATCGCTTACACCCGGTCACTGCTATTGTATTCAAATATATTTAGAGACCTATCTCCTTCACTTCAGTGGAATTAGCACCAAATGCATGCACACACACATACACAAACACACACACAAACATGCACACATAAACTAGTCCTTAGGAAATCCATTTAAATGCCACAGCAAACAAATAGACCCTTAATTCTGAAAGGGAGAGAAAAAGGAAAACACACCTTGTAAAGCACAGACAGGTTAGCAAGAGGTCAGCTAGCAAGAAAATGAGAGAATAAAGGCCAAAAAGGAAAAGTAGAAGTGAAGAATTGAAAATATGCAAATGGAGGGAAATGACGATATGAGAAAAATGCAGCACAGTGCCAGAATCAGCATGATTAACAGGAGGTCAGCTTTATCAATGCAGCTAATCTGACCCCGGAACAGAACACAGGCTAATAGCGGGGAAGTTAGCGGAGGCACGCTACTGTAGTCTGCACAAACGCACACAAACACACACACCCACGCTCCCTCTCTCTCTCTCTCACACACACACACACATAATAAAAATTAGCACACATGAAAGCTTTCATAGGCAGGATATTGAGGACATTCATGTGTTGAAACACGGTCCAAATATTTAGAGGGCTAGGAAAAGCTAATTAGCAATCAGTTCTAACAATGGGAAATGACATTTAAGCTTAAAAACTGATGTAAATCCTCAAAAGAAACAGTAAAATGCTTTGAACAGAAACCAAAATTGTATATTGTTGATTAGAGGATAATTCTGTATTATCCCTGCTACCTGGGGCTGGGTTTCCAATGCCTGACCTACTTTTCTGAAAGAACAAAGTCCAGTAAGTGGACCTCGAGTGAACCACTGCTTCAGAGGATGTCACGCTGTACTTCATACTCACCTACTACACTGCTTTCCTCAATTCCCTTTATTAACTTGACAAAGATTGTGACTTTAATCCTGAATACATTTTTTTTTCTATGACAAGATTGAAGTCCCTCTCACACCTGTGTACCAGCAACAATGTGCGCCGTCGCTCCAATTTCTCAGTCTGTGCCTTCCTCTCATGTGAACATTATTAAAGGAGCCCAGAACAGCTTGTTCTGCCTGTCTCCTGCTGTCATGTTCAAAATAAGGATTAAAGGAGTATTAGAATGGTCTGTCGCAAATCACGGACAGTAGCATCTCTTTCTGACTTTGATGGCGGCGATGTCCCTGTGAGGTAGATGGAGGCTGATAAGCTGGTGAATCACAAGGAAACATTTTTCAAACTGCAGACGCCGGGGGAGAGGTAGTGGAAAGGTTTAGCGCTGAAATATATTTCTAATGTTGAGAGAGATGTTAAGTTTAGTTCTTGGGTTGTAGGCACACTGCCACACACATACACCTACAGTACAGATAGGTGCTATCTTACTCAGAGCGGAGCAGTTATATATAGGTACTAAGCAGCTACATGGGGACTAGAGCTCATTTTAAGGTGTTTTGTTGGAAGTGCAATTGTTTTTAACCATTTTTATGCAAAACATAAGGTTCCTCCTCATAGCAAGGGCCTGTTACTTTGCTAATCCCTCAGGTTTCGACAAAGTGTCGCTTCATTTTTGCTAAGGGATACAAGGATGTTATCTCACAGATGTTTCGACTTAAAAAGCTGGAACCAGATCGTTTCAAAACCTTATTGTGAATGAAGGAAAAGGAGCCTTTGACTAATGACATGGGAAAATGGTAAATGGACTATTTCTTGTATAGCTTCACTCTGCTTGAGCAATGAAAGTGTTTTATACATCTAAAAGAACTGGGAGGATCATAAGTTGTTGCCTGCAGCTGGCTTTGTCTTTCCTACTACCAGAGTCTGCTCTAAACAAATTCAGTTTAATAGCTATGAAAGCATCCTGTAACAGTATGAAATTTCCATAACATCAGAAAGAAGCCCAGACTGCATCAGCATTAACTTACTTTAAAGACACACAGCTAACGTGTGCTGTATTACAACACCAGCGTAAGGTAACCCACACAACAATCACACCATTTAACTTAGTTTGTTACTAAGGAGTGACTTAACTTCATGCATCTCAGACTTTCCCCTACCTTGACTGTAACCACTACAGGCTTCAAATCAAACCTTAACCAAAAACCAAGCCTTAAACCTCATATTTACTGCAGGGGCCAGCTTTTCCTCCCCATACTTCAATCGCATGGGTGTATTCTCATCGCCAAGACATTAGCAAGAGAGGTAGACCCTTTCTTGCCATCAAAAAGTATATAATAAGTAGGGCAGGCAGGGTGGTTTGATGTCTGGTGGGCACTGAGTATCCCCAGTCTCCACTTGGTTGTAGCTCGTGACCACTACTTCATGCTAATGCGCACAGATACAGTCATTACAATAGAGACCTGGGAAGCCACAGGCCCAGAACAGCAGTCTTCACAGAGCAAAGCTCTGCTTTGTCTCCCTCCCTTGACTCTACTTTCTCCTCTCCTCCGGTCTCTCCTTCTAGCCAGGCCAATCCTCTGGCACTGAGCAGCCCATTATACAAAGCAAATAAGCCATGGCTATAGGCTCCAACTGCTTCTCAGAAAGGGGAGAGCAAGGTAGGCGAGGGGAGCGAGTGTGAGGGAAAGAAAGAGCCTATAAACCCCAGTGACTCTAAAAGCTTTGCCAATCTCAGAGAATGCCTTGTGGATATTAAGTGTTGGATGACTCAAAACTTTCTCTGTAGCTATATAAAAATCCCAGGTCTGTGTTGTTGTTGGCCCCTGCCAGGATCAGAAAGGGAAAGAAAAGGAGGAAGAGAACAAGCCGACCTCCATAAGGAGGCCTCGCGAATGCAACAACAGCAAATTTAAATCTTTGAGCTCATAAGCTCCTTTTGAATGTCTTCTCCCACTGCGGTGGTGCTATCTTTGTCATAAAGTTCAAGCGTGTGGCAAAAGCCAAGCGAGAACAAACAGTTATTGAAGAGCAACCCTAAATAACCTCTCCCCCAGACCTGCACGCCAGTACAAAGCCATCAGCCATCAGCCGTCAGCTCCAAACCGCAACCGCCAGCCAGTCCAGAACACGTGGAGTCAGCTGGAGCATCTCTCCACCTAAAAGCACACCACACTGTGAGTGCCATAAATCTGTGCTGGTATTAATACACTACCAAGGCCCTGATCTTCTGTGGCTCTCTCCTGCGCACCCTCGGGCAACACGGCGAAGGTCACACACGCACAAATCAGGAAAAAAACAAAAAAAGTTACGTGGCATGCAAACAGTATCCATTTCTCCATGACAACAAAGAAAATGTTTACACTCCGGAGAAGGCTGCTTCTAGTTATTGGCTAGGATCCGGTTTCTATGGCAACGGAGTCGGCATCTTTGTGTTTGGGCATCGTGAGCTGCGAGTGTGTGTTGATGTTATGTACAGTACAGGAATGTGTACACATATGGCTGTGATTAGACAAACACACACATGCAGAGATGCAGCAGGAATATCATGTGTCTCGAAATTGGATGTTTGACCAATGGCATGTCTTTAAAGCGGCACCGAGTGCTTTGATTGGCTGTTTCTTTTCCTTCTTAGTTTAACAAAATGGAAAGCTTTTTCCCTCCCGAATGGAATGGGATTTAATAATAATTAAGTCATTTATCCGCAAAACAGTCTTCTTTTAATCTTTAGACACATCTCTTTAAAATGCCTCCTAACACATGACAAAAAGAATAAAAACAAACTGGCTGGAAACAGTATACGATTTTTCTTTTTTTTCCAGCCAACTGAGCTACGACAACAACACCAAGCACACACCCAGCAAGACGAACACGTGCACACACACAGAATCTGTGTGCAGCCCGCACAGAGAAGTGCAGCGGGGGGAAGCAGCCACCGGCGAGCCCCCGTAATGAGGGAACACCAGCAAGCACCAGGGGGAAAAAAAGAAGAGGGTGGAAAGAAAGATGGATGGAGAAAGAGCTGGGGAAAGATTAGGTGATGAAGGAAAATCCAAAGAATAGAAACAAATGAGAAGCAGTCTTTAGAACATTGAAAAAACGTAAGGAGTTTACCACAGCTGGTGATTTTACTGTTGGTCCAGATCTTCAGTTCATACTGAAGATCTCTGAGACTTTGAATCCAGTGATTTCAGGTTTCTGAGTCATCTTAGGTGTTTCAAATGAAAATTTCCAAGTGTATCAATAAGGAAAGTTCCTTTTATGCAGACCATACTGAAAGGAAACCAGTGGCTTAAAACTGACTGCCTGTAATATCAAAACCTGTATTTTGGGGTCTCTTTTGGTTTGGTTGCTAACCTTCTTGGACTGAGTCAGCAGCCTGATGTTGATTCCAGTTTTGGCATCCAACGATTATGAAAACATGGATATGGAAATAATGAAGGGATCACGTGCGGAGCAAGACAAAAACAGGAAGTAAAGTCAACTGAGAAATACAAGGAAAAATCTTTTCAAAATAAAACAGGAAACAAACACGCAAAATACAAAGGCCGTGGAAATGTACGCCTGCACGCCTGCTCAGTGCAAGGCCGCGTAGGAGTTTTACCAACATGTACCACAAAAAGCATGAGCAAGCACCAACCAAATACAACCATCTACGAAGCGAGACCAACACAAGGGCACATTTCTGCATTTTTGTCACAGGATACTTTAAACCTATGGAAGCTTCAGTAGGAAACACACTTGCTGCTTCTGCAATACACATGCCCAAAACAACCATTTTGCGAACATCTGTATCACAAAACAATGATACACACATTAACTGAGGCTCATCTGTAACCGGGGGAATAAAAGCTGTGGGAATTAGGAGGAGCAGTCAGCTCTCTGGGGTATCCAGGGCTGCACTGTGTGAAGTGGCCAATGCCTTCCCAGGTGTACGCGGCACAAACAATGTGCCTTTGACACAGAAACAGAGACTAGCAAGAGGGGAGCGAGACAGAGAGAGGGAGATCTAAAGCACAATTAGAGCATGTACTTCTCTGTTCTGACAAACACCAAAACTCCCCTTTATTCATTTATTTATTTTACGGAACAATCGGAAAAAATGGAACCAGGACGATAGAGTATAATTACATCATGACTTATCTTTCCTCAGAGTCCAGTCTTCACTTTTAATGTGACAGGGTAATGAGTCTGCTTCATATTTGAAGGTCCCTCTGGTGGCTTTGTGAAGTTTCTGGTTCAGCTGCGTTTGAATGAAACTGAATGCTCAAACACTTCCATAAGCCCATCACTACTAGATCCTTTGAAGGCAATTTGTTTCATGAGTTTTCTATCACATATCTATTTCCTGCTTAGGTGTTACCACCCAAACTGCCGGGCACCTGTTTGATTTGCATTTGTTTGATCTGTTTCTCAGTGAATCGGACACCTGCTAACGAGGACAACAATAGTTCTGACCACAATCAGAGGTCGTTTAGGCCGTGTGTAGGAAGTGGGTTTTTGTTCTCTGTCTTTATGAAGCTTTAAAGCTCGTGGCAAATACAAGGAGAAGTTTTCATGAGCCTGGTGGTAAAGATCAAGATTGATTATAAGCAGCCTTGAAGCGATAAAGTCTCTGGACTTGTGTGAAGATCATTAGCGATTCTGCTAATAGCCACAGAGCTAAACATGGAAGTCAGTTAGATGGGTTAGATGCACATTACAGATAGATTTCTGAGCGTAGCGCCTAGTGGATAAGAGGGCCCTAATAACAGAGTAAAAGAGCCAGCTGGGGAATGCTAATTAGCCACATAGGCTAACAATCAGCCCTAATGGGTGCTGAGTAAATACCAGCGGTTGGCTAATAGCCATTAATGTCCTGCAGCAGTGCGAGATAACTGTAGCATCACGCTTTTATTTGGAAGTATGTGTGTGTGTGTGGAAGTGTTTTTGTTCTCCTGAAGCCCAAAGAACCTCTCAAGCATGACGAAAGGCAATATTGTGAGTCCATTTCCCCTCAGTCTTTTATAGTAAGAAAATGAGCATTGTATTAATTAATTTGTCATTGGTTTCTATTTTTACTACATTTACTAAGTCATTTTAAATTCTGTTTTTGCCATAGTGACTGTATATTTGTTACATATTATTAACTGTCTAACTTGTTTTTAATATTTGGGTATATCTTAAAGAACACAAATGTAATTTTGTGTATCACTTGGCAGCATTGAGCTAAAAACTTTTTTTTAAATTGGAAAATAATAATAATAACTCAGGAATTCATCAGTGCACTCACAGAAATACATAATACCTTCTTGAGCAAATGACTGAATGACTGATAATTTACCCGATGATGGCCTTTATTCTATTTAGTTGCAAACAGATTTTTCTAAACTTTAACCAAAAACATTAGCCAGGAGCTGATTAGCTTAGCTTAGCAAATTGGAAGCAGTGGAAAAGAATCAACCTGGCCCAGTCCAACGATAACAAAATGTTCCTCCCAGCTCCACCAAAGCTCAATTAATAATGCAAGGACCGACTGCCAGGAAACTATTGGAAACTCCAGGAAGTTCCTGAATTTGGCCTAAGAAATGGTCCCACACATAATCACGGTAAAAACCATTGCAATTTTTTGCACTGAGTCACCGAAGAAGGTTAAAGAATTTAAGTAGAAAGTTTTAAATGTGCTCCAAGAGTGATTGATTAGCCACAAGTCGCATGGCTAATCAAGCTAGCTGCTATTAGACTATTAAACTAATAGCATACGTATACTGTATGTATACACATACATATATGAATTAGCACTAACTCCTTAGGTAAACAAGTGTATAATACACCAGTTAAAGTCACACACTGACCCTTTTTAGCTTTAGCATGTTTAACTTGTCCATTTTTTGCTCCACAATAATTTTGTGCCTGTTGAGTTAAAAGGACACACTTATCTGGAAATTCTTATTCTATGTTGCCCTTTTTCTACCATTTCTGTACAGCTAGTTACTGTATAGATGACCTTTAGCATCCAAATATTTTCTCCTATGGCTCTATTTTATCTGCTATTGGGAACCAATGCAAGCCAGTGCAACTTATATTTCCTTCTGTACCCTAGAAATTGCCTTTTGAATTGCAGTTTTTGAAAGCTAGGGCTGTTTAAGTGACTCACACGACTCTTAACTGAAGTGCCGGCAGCAGCTAGGCTAACCTCTTTCAGTTGTTCCAGATTAGCATCAGTAAGACGGCTTGATTGCAGCTAATTCACTGGGATCACACAACACAAGACACTAATGGAGCTCCTAATGAGTGATCTGTCCACAAATGAGAGCTGAAGGCCACTTTGTTAACTTTTAAAGGGCTCTTGGCTTTGAGGAATAAAAAATAGGGGGGAAGCAAAGATGACAGGGTTTGACTGAGCTGTAGGATGTTAATCTACAAAGGATGGTTCATAAAAACGAAATTTTACGAATCATTTACAGGCCATGCCGGTGTTAACAGTTAACAACAGCTCTGACCTTGATTGACTGGTACTTTTTGGCATTTTCATTACCGCCGTTAATTTCTGTCAATGGAAATGACCCTTAGTCTGTTTCTTAATAGCTGTGTGTATCCTCTTACCTGAATAATTGCTTTCTTAAATGCTTTTTTCACAGACATGGCACCCCAGGGGCGCCATATTGCTATACTGTTTTGGCCTAGGGGAAGAAAGTCTGTTTATTTGCAGTGGCCCACTGGAGTATATCGATCAACAGGGCCTTGCTTCTTCGCCTTTTCTAAATGTCACACGCGGTCCCCCAGGAGCCATAGGTACTTCTGCTAACATGAGACGATAAAGCTAACTCGCTAGGTTTCACACAATAACACTTGTAGGCTTCATATTCTTTCTTGGTGGCTCTCAGTGAAGAAGGAACCTAAAAAAAACAAAAAGATAGTTGTATGTGTGCGTAAGCAAAAGTGTCAAAAATCCATCAGCACTGACAAAAGAATAATTGCAGGTTGCTCATAAAGTGACAAGTAAAGGAGATGAAAGCAACAACGTGGTGACCATAAGATAGACAAAAGACAAAAGCACATCCTTGCTCACGCACAAACCCTCTCCTCCTGTCAGAGTTAAGTATCTCCTGACACGTCGGCAGCACTAATCAATTCCCATTTGCATTGGAGCTAGGCTTCTCATTAAACCGCCGGTCTACTTTTTCTCCCTCTCGGACTTTACATCAGTCTATCACACACTTCATCTCTCTCTTCTTCGTCTTTCTCCTTGGTTTAGAAGTGGTGGTTTAATCCCTGAATCTTTTCATTCAGAGGCAAACACAAGGAGGACGGCATTGATCTGCAAACAAACGCTCAAATAGTGAAGGCTATTTTAAGACATAAACGTGCACGCTTGTATCTGTAGCGTGGTAACAGCTTTATTTTCTTCTCAAACCCAGCAACCATGATGCTGACATCTGCGCGCATGTGCCTAACCACCTCACTATTAATGCATTAAATTATCAGCTTGCATTCCACGTGTGATCGATAAGACTATCTCGACGTTGTGCACAGAGTTAACAGAGCCGCTGTGAAACCGAAGGGCTCCATGGAAGCTGTTGCCTGCCACCATTTATATGCACCGCTGCATCACTACAGTCATCTTGTTGTCTTTTCCACAAAAGTAGTAAATGTGTGTGGGCAGCTACCTGGGAGCAGTGATGTGGAGGCAGCAGGTATAAAGCCGCAGGGGCCCGAGGCGTACAGCGCTCTTCCACTGCAGGGATGGAACGTGTTTAGAGACTAAAACTCTCTGTTCCATTAGCTCAATGAGCATTTCTTTCCACAGTACCATCCGAAAAAATCCGCTCCACACAAGGTGAATCCTAATTAACAGAGGATTCCCATAAAGCTTTGGGATTTACCGTCAGGTTTGTCGGAAACTCTGAAACTATTCTGGGTATTAAGCCGAAAGGAGAGTGCTGTGATGTGATAGGAAGATGGGAGGATGGTGGAAGATAATCTTTTGTTAAGCTCGGTTGATTTTCCTTTGTTTACTTTTTAAAATTCATCTAAAACCTGAAACCGTAGAGACTTTCTTTCATTTTCTGGAAAAACTAAGCTTAAAATGTGAGCCTCTCCAGGTGACAGGGCCACAGCTGTCAGTTCTTAACAACGAATACGTGCAGTTTACTAAAAAGATCCCAAGCCCAGGGTATTCTGTCATTATACAAGCCAGGCTACCAACACAAAAGGCTTTAAGAGACCACTGCAGTTCCTTTAGTGGGCACCTGAGGCTGGCTCCGACATGGAGTCAGTCCATGTTAAAACGTCTATGTGCCATACCATGAAAACAACATGCTTACAAGATCTCTGTGGCTAACGCATCCATTTTGATATTATAAAGCAACAATGTCAAACTCATTTTACACTGTCGGCCATGTACAGCCCACACCTTCCCCTGTCAGTGAACAGACATTTAATTACTCATTAAATCACTCTGATATACTAATTTTAATATAAGATAAAGAAGTGCAATTACATTAGTACATCTTAGTTTTTCTACATTACAAAGAAATGTTGCTGTAGTAAATTAAAGACTACAGGCTTGTAAAAAAAACATTGTAAAAAAGTATGAATAACTTAATTACTTTGGTGCAGTATAAATGACCATGAAAAACTGTAAAACATAGGAAATATGGTTAAAAGTCCAAAATTGGGACTGGGTTAGATCTTTGATGGGCTGATTCTGGGCCCCGGGCCTTATGTTTGACACCCCTGTTGTAAAAAACAGCAATAGTTGGTCCCTGTCTGCTCAGCTTCACCTCTGTTAAACTACCTTTGGGACAATTTTTAATGGAATTATCTGATAAACTATCCAAGACATTTGTGCTGCAGCTTTTGTGAGGTGATCTTTGGTGATCTGTGTCTGTGTACTGTTTCCCGATACTTTAGCACTTCACCTTCTCAGCCAAATATGGTAACTTTTAGTGCCAAAACAATATGGTGGCAGGCAGTGTCTATGTATGGCACTGTCCAGGATGGGTATTAAGTTATTTTGAACTTGCTAGCTTATTATTATATAGGTCTGTTTAAATTCTGCTACATTTAGATTGCATCCAGTAAAGTGGGTACAAATAGAAGTATAATGGGAAAGAAACATAAAAATATATAAGTGTCAGTCTCCAGATACAGCTGATGGATTGTGGGAATATTATAAAAGAAGAAAAAAAGGTGTTTTTTAATAGAAAAAAATTACATTACATATTTTGATTTTGGACTTTGACCCTAAAATAATTACCCGAAGATTATTTCCAGAGGTAATAAGTCATTATTCAATTCAATTCAATTCAATTTTATTTATATAGCGCCAAATCACAACAAAAGTCGCCTCAAGGCGCTTTATATTGTACAGTAGATAGCACAATAATAAATACAGAGAAAAAATACTGCATCTGTTTTAGGATAAGGGTTCAGCTGCAAAATTACTACTAACTGTAGCTGTCAAACAAATCCAGACGAGTCAAAGGTGCAATATTTCTCCCTAAAACACAGAGGGCTATGGGAGCAGTAGTAGAAATTGAGAATACTCAAGTGAAGTACCTCAAAATTGTATATGAGTGAAGTACGTGAGTGCTTATTTTCTACCACTGCAGACAGTACAACCTTCACATTTCCACTTGTAGTTTCTTCTCAGATGGGCTCTAAGACATGTTCCAGCACTAAATGCCTAAAACGCTGAAGTGCGATGATACTAGAAGGCACGTTGTCTTATTTCCAGCACTGTGAATCACATCTGTTGAAACCGGGGCCATTAGTGTTATAAAGGTTGAGGCGTTTATAAATAACAATGTTTGACTTCCATGACTTTAACTTTTATTTTGACTTATGTAGTTGTAAATATCATGTTATTAAGAAATGTTTTCTGGATCAATATTTCACCATATTTGGGAGAGCTGTTTGGTGAGCATACATAAAGCATACAGGTGAACTGTAGGCACATGGTCGCTCACTAAAGAGTAACTGATGTGGGTTCAGTGTAATACTTAAGCATTAACAGCAGACTGGAGCAGCCTGGGATTCGCTCTGATGTCCTTCTTATTGGTTGACAGCCCATTCTACCTCCTGAGCCACACCCACCCGAGAGAGAAGGTCAAAGGTGGACAATATTCACAGAAAACAAAGCCATTTTTAAACTAAACTTTTCTTTTAGTGTTTTTTATTTTGGCCCTTTAACATGGGAGTCTATAGGACTTGCTTTTGGAGCCAGTCTCATCAAGCTATTCTAGGAATTGCAGTCTTTCCACTTTATCTTAAACTTTTAGCCTTGGAGTTAGCTGCTCTGTTGTTGGCATTTATACAGGAATTCTTTATCCATTCTTTATGCAGAGTCAAAACATCAGTGTCCACGCTTCCATTAGAGTCATTGGAGAAAAGGCCACATACCCTTGAGCATATACGTACCCCTAAACCTACCCGGGTCACACAAATGCAAAGTGATGGATTGTTATTGTCACGGCCAGGCGGATCAGCTGCACGCTGATCAGCACTCTCTCTCTTCCTCTCTCCTCTTCTCTCTCGCCGGGGCGGAACTCACTGTGGGTTCACGCCCTCGGCCCACGCCCTCGGGAGATGAGACACCTGGGTCTCGTTAAGGTGATCAGCACTTAAGCCAGGAGGTGTGACTGCTGTTCGTCGCTGGATCGTTGTCTACCACGCGTTAGTGAAGCCAAGCTACAGCAAGTTAGTTAAGAGTGTTTTCCTGTGTGCGTCGTACTTAACCCTGTCTCCCTGTCTACAGAGCTCCCTGGATTTTCCCCCCGTGTGATTCCCGTGTGGCAGTGTCGGAGTGTGAGCCTGTGATCGTGTGAGTGGATATTCTGAAGAACGCGTGCTTTCCCCTGGACTTCCCTGGAGACCCCTTCTCCCCTCACTCAGCAGTATATAGCACCCCCCCGCACATTCTTGTATATACACCTGGTGCATTGTAAATAAACCCTTCTTGTGAGCATCAGAACCGGAGTCCTGCGCTTGAGTCCTCCTCCAAACCGTAACAGTTATAACACAGATTAGATTAATATCTAATCTACTGCACCACCAATCCTTTGGTAGTAGAAAAATTGGAATTTAGAAAAAGTCAAAATGAAACTCTGAGACATTTCCACAGGTGCACAAAGTAAAGAAAAGCTGCCAGCATCACTTCCCAAAGAGGCAGACGCAAAAGCAATAATCCTCTGAATAAATGCAATTTCATCGCTCTCACAGATCATGAGTTCTTGTATCCAGAGACGGACAACGAAGTCTGAAGTCCCTCCGCCCCTTTGTCTGACTGTCACTTTCTATCTGCGTCTCCATCCATCCCTCTCCCTCCTTTTCAACGCCTGTCTCTTTCTGTCCATCCCTCTCTGCATCATCCTCCCTGTGCAACTTCTCCCAGCTATCGCGGAACAGGTCGCTGCGTATTTCCACGTATCCTTCGTTCCCGCGCTCCACCTCTGACTACCTCCTCTGCCTATAACTCCCAGACCATTGATCACAGAATGAAATGTGCCACGGTTGGTCAAAGCTCCTAAATGAGGTGACTCAGTTCACACGTAGAGCTAGTGAGACCCAAGAGGCTTCGCCGTTATTCAACATGCTCATGGTTTTGGTTTATTTGTGGAAAAATCTGTGCTTACATGCTGAAAGAAAAGACAATCAAACATCATGATTATCATTGCGGATTGTGCGGAAGTAATCAGAAACAGCTCTCCCTATTTCCCCGAGAGCTGTAGTGAGTCTGTTGTGAGGCCAACAGACAGAACCAAAGAGCAAACACGTCCACAAAGACGGTCGCACATGCACAGATTGATCCACTTTATCTCTTCTTCTTACGCCCTGTGGGATGCTAAGATCCATCATATAGCATACAGCTGTTGTGCGTGTGTGTATCTGTCTGTGTATGTGTGTGAGAGTAAGTGTTTAATCATCCCTAAAGTACCCCAGCGCTGAAAGCATCTCCAGGCACCATCTTGGTTTAAATTGCAAGTCTGGAGGAGATGCCAGATATTTTCTACAGGCATTCACGTCCTCGATAAATCTGAAGTGTCGCAAGATTGACAAGTTTAAGAATAAAGGTTGGAACTACTTTGAACTACAAAAACTACATTCATCTCTGCACGCCAACATGCTCACAACGATGATCCTAAGATGCTGATGTTTAGCAGGTTTCTCTTGTCCTTTTTGAAGGACATTCAAAGGACATTGAAGGACACTGAAAGACCTTCAGAAAGCTGAGAGCTGTTGCTCAAGACCAGTTTGAAAAATATAAGAAAGTCAAAACTGGCAAATGTTTCCTTATTAGTCTGAAGCTTCAACTGAGATCTCATATCAAGTAGTTTATTGGTGATGTGGAGGGTGCAGGACTCACAAACAAACCAGGTAAACGTAAAAGTGACCTTTCTGTTCAGGTAAGAAATGACAAGAAAAAAATGCACAAAAGGACAAGTTAATCCAAGAAAGTGCAAAACATTAACTAAGGGACACAAGAATTGTGACATTACACATTGACAAAGGCGATAAGTACAACCTGGAACCACCAGGGAAAGAAGACACAGCTGAAATTAGTATGTAAGACATTCAAAGGACATTGAAGGACACTGAAAGACCTTCAGAAAGTCTGAGAGCTGTTGCTCGAGACCAGCTTAAAAAATATAATACAGTCAGTATAAGTGGACTTTTGCACAAATTTTGAAGCACACTATGGAACTAAGGCCATGATAATCTTTAGGCCACAGATCTTAAGATCTAAATTCAATATATTTGGGGGGTTTTTATGATCCTAATCCTAATATCAGTAAAAACTTTCCTGATAATTTTGCAAACTCTGTACAAAACTGTTAGTATAATTGGGAAATTCTGGTCATCCTATGTTTCAGACATGCTCATTGGTTAATGGGATATGAATGATAAGTCATTAACCAAGGAGTGTGCAGTGGCAGTCACAGCCACCCATCATCATCATCATCATCATCATCATCATCATATCCACATGCATTGAAAGCTTGTCGCACAGGTGACCGGACTTCATAAACCGGTGCATGACGTCACAGTGGCTATGTCCACCTTGTATTGTGTTTATGGTCAGAACCTTAAAATACTGCGAATGAATATGTAGCCAATGTTTAAAAAAAAAGCAAAATGAAGGTTTAAGTTTTAGAAATAGGGTTTCTTTTTACACTCAAACTTCAAAAGGATCTAACTGCATAAAAGGATGAAATAAAAAGTCTTTGAAAAACTCAAAAGAAAGCCATAACAAGACGTCACTCTGCATAAAATTACCATTCAAAGCTGTCAGAGCAGGATAAAAGACGGATGATGTGTTTTAGGTGATGAACGTCAGAACTGATTGTCAGCCAGCGCAGCTCCAGTGTGTTTGTGAGATTTCAGAGGCAGGGGCTGTTGTGCTTTTTGGGATAGCTTTGGGAAGAAAGAGGGAATACCTCTCTTTCTCATCCCGTGTTTTGTTATCCGAGCCTTTTTGTTGCACCCCTTTGGTTCTCACATAAATAAAACTGCAAGCTCTGCAACTCCTTTTCCAAAAAGGTAAAGATTTTCATTACGTGCACAAGCAGAAACTGTGTATCAGCAAAGAGGTATTTGCAAAAACACATACAGTAGACTTTAGCAAAGACAAACACACACACACACACACACACACACACACACACACACACACTGCCCAACTGCATCTGGTTTGCGTTACCACATTGACGGTGGGGAAGTGCATTGGCGCCCTGTTCCCATTGGTCCTTCGCTGCCGGCAGTGGTTTTAATTGGCCATCTTAGTGCCAGACCCTCAAGCTCATGACACACGCACACACACACACCAACACATACACACCCCTAGCTAGGGGCTGCAAGGGGAAACTTTCTAGAAAAAAAAGAGCGAGAATAGTGGCCAAAGTTTCAAAGTTGAGCTAATTGGGAGCCATTTTCTCCTCCCTCTCTTGCTCGTGTAGACACAGGCGTTAGACTAAATATTCTGCACAATTAGCAGAATTATTAATGCCCCATGCGCATGAGCGTGCGAGAGAGAGCACGTGAGAGAGAGAAAAGTTTCGTAATGAGAAAGAGACGCAGCGGGTACGAGCTGAAAAGAAAACAAGCAAGCGATGCTTCCCGCAATGAAAAAACAAAGTTAAAGTATGTCACAAAGTATGTCAGGGTTACCCCCTATTAGATGCACCTACACACACACACACACACAAACACACAAACACATGCAGACACGCTCATTTGGGGTCTCCCTGAGTCAGAGCCAGGCACAGTTTTTGCCTCTGGTCTGTGATGGAATACACACAGCTGGAGACCACATGGCCACTGGTGAAACACCAAACCAGCAATGCGAGCACCAAAAATTTAGGTGAGAGATTTCATTTCAGCAACATGCTCCTTTTAATGCATTTAATTTCACTCTACTCATAAAAAAATATTTGCAAACTTCAGTTTCAGCAGTACATCACTGCTGCGGGTTTTTTTGTGTGTGAGTTTTGTTTGTTTTTCCAGGCTTGTTATCATGCAAAACTATGAATCATTGCTCTATGAATCAGCACAGAAATTCATCAGAAAAGCCTCATGCATGCTGAATCATGGCATGCGTAGCCATAATCTACAAGCTCCCAGTGAAACTTTTCTTCACTGCAATAGCACCTAGAGCATCCTGCACAGCTGCAGCTAGCCTCAGTGGGGCTATATTTCCCTGGGAACAATCCGTGCGATGATCAATCAATATCTGGGATCTGATAATGCTCCGTTACCACCCTGCATCCCTCAGACTGAGATATATGGAGTGTGAAATGGCATCTCTCACTCTCTCTCTGTGCTGTGTGTGTTCTTACTGATTGTTTAACTGCAGAAACCGGAGGAAGACACAACAAAGATAATGAAAGGATGAGAATATGAGAAAACTCTATCTTGCTTGGCACGCTGAAGAATATTGCACCATTTGGCCTGTGCTGAACAATACTGATTCCAGCCATGTGTCTCTCTCTACATGCAGTCGACTGCTACCAGCAACAGAATTTAATGAGAAAATCATTATAAGTACAGTACATAAAGTATTTTTAATATATCAAATACTGCTCACCTGTTGGCACAAACTGTGGGTCGGAAAACAGACTGCTCATCCAAATCTAAAATGCTTTTATTTTCACACGAATTATAAATATTAAGCTACAGGTGCTAAAATTAGTATATAAAGGCCTGGAAATTTAAGGAAACGCAAGCTAGGGTCTGTCCAAAGGAAGATATATCAAATACAACTTCTTCATTAGATATTTTTACTGTCCCAATAAAAAACTGTGTATACAAAACTTTTATAGAGGTCAAACAAACAGAGCTTAGAGAAATCACAAAAAGGCGAGAGGTATATCTCAAGCCTCAGTTAGCATGTTACATTGTATGCTTCATGACAGTACAAACAGAAATACTTTGGTGTCACAGGACATGTGCATCTGGCAGTCACTGAGTCCAGACCTCAACAACCAATGCTGTTTTGGACCATTGTAAAGAAGAGTGGGGCGAAATTCCTTTACAATGCTGTGAAAGACTGATATCATCCAAAAATGATTGTTTCAAGTTATTGCAAAGTGGTTCTAAAAGCTCCACAATCATGGGTGTAATTTTTCACAGGATTGCAAAGATTCCTGTCAAAACTCTTTGTCATATGATTGTATGTGAATATGTGTGAATATATACATATAGAGCTTCCAAATTAGGCAAATGTTTCCTTATTAGTCTGAAGCTTCAACTGAGATCTCATATCAAGCAGTTTATTAGTGATGTGAAGAGTGCAGGACTCACAAACAAACCAGGTAACCGTAAAACTGACCTTTCTGTTCAGGTAAGAAACCACAAGAAAAAAATGCACAAAAGGACGAGAATCCAAGAAAGTACAAAACATTAACTAAGAGACACATTGACACAGACTGAAGGGAGACCAAGTACAACCTGGAAACACCAGGGTAACAAGACACAGCTGAAATTAAACAAGGTAATGACAAAACAAACAAAATAAAAGACACAGTGACTAAACGGAAATCAAACTTTGAGGAACAATTTCTACTGTAACACCAGTAGAAACTGGAATGAAGAAGCTTTAAAGACATGAAAGTCAAAATGTGAATAAAAAAATAAGAATAAATTCAACTCAAACCCTGAGTCAAAACCATGGACTGTGACAGAAAGTCAGACATTTCAGTGTATTTGCTCCCGGTGGATGAGTCATGTTATGAAAAAACATGTTAAAATTGGTCGACTTTGATGGACACTCAGATTATTATGGATCACTATTGTTTGTCTAAGAAATGCCATAAAATAGCTAAAAACAGTGAAAGATCAAAAGCGAAGGAGAACATTCACAGTTAAGAATCTGGAACCAGTAAATTTCCTAAATAAATGAAGCCAATAACTGATATAGAGCTGGACTGATAATAATATATTAACTAATTAACCTACAAAGAATTAGAGTTTTGGACTATATGCATAACATCATCGCGGTGCTGACTTAAGAGGCAAGAGACAGCAAGGTAATCTAATACAAAACTTGTATTGTATTAACCTGAGCACCTTCCATTTTTATATAATTACAAGACATGCTGGCAAACATGCACTGAATTATAAGAAACGAGTGGAAACAGTAAAAATAAATTCTTTTTTCATCAGGATATTGACAAGCTCACACAGCCTCCAGTTCCATCTATTTTATGAGAAAAGAATTTGGTCTAACCCGGCACAACCAGCTTTGGATCCAAATTGCGACAGGTGCTGCTCTTCACAAAGGAGCAGGCTACAAAAAGCTTTCAGAGCTACCTTTGAAGCCTACAAGTAAATGCAGGTAGTTTTTACAGCACAAAGGCAAGATTTTCATTGGGGCATTCCTCTAAAAGATCACAGAGAGCAAATTATAAGTGTTTTCCCTGGACTGGAGAGAGCGAAAGAGGAGAATGAGCAAAAAAAAAAAAAGGCAGAAGAAAGACAGGAATTATAAAGTGGAGTGGAGAAAGTGGCAAGGGGAAGAAAACAAGTCCCAAAAATGAGAGAACGAGCAAAGGGTAGAGAGAAGAGACTGAGTGAGAGAGAGAGAGAGAGAGCTCTTTGAAGTGTCAAGCTGCAGGCTTGGCTACTGGTGGCACTTCTAATGAAGGCTGGGCTGCTGCTGATGTGTGCGTGCGCAGTGTGTGTGTGTGTGTTCGCGACGCGCACCGGGTAGACTGAAAGGTCTGTGCGGCGATTGACTCGCCATAAAAGTTCAACAGCCACAGGGCTTTGGAGGGAGGCCATGCTACACCACAACACGCTGGCCCCAAAACCTGCCTCACGCCGGCTCCAAACACCCACCCCCCCACCCACACACACACACACACACACACAACATCAACACAGACCCACAAAGCATGCAATGCTGAGATCATCTATAAAGCCACAAATATGGGCAATCAAACATCAGGAGTAAAACACATTGATACTGACATGCACACACAGACCCACACACACACGTTCTCAAGCTGCAGCCACAAACTTGGCGAGCTCGGGCAATCTCGTCATACGGTCAGAGCCATAACGCTAATGTGAAAAAGATGGAAAGTATGACAATCATACATCCCAACGGGTAGGATGCAAAACAGAGTGAATAAAAAGTAGCACATAAAGCATTAATAGAAGAGCAGTTTGAGTTAAAAACAAACCAAACCAGCGCCGGAGTCAAGCTGCGAAACTGGATTTGAACGGGGAGTAAAGGGGATCTAGACCGCTGCTAATTAGTCCATCATTTACCGGACACTCCAATGTGCCGTCGCCTCTGTCTTCACCCATCACACCATTATATTTATTCACACATGCACACGGAAAGGCACATTAATGATGCTCTATATTCTCTAGTTCAAAGGTCACGCTGCGATACAAACACAGCTGCACATTTTAAGGATTGAGCCTAATGTTCCATTCCAGCTCAGCACAAAATGCAGCATTATTAAGAGCCAACCATAACAACGACGCGCTTAGTTGGAATATCGTACTAGACACGCATGCATGCGTGACTAAGGAAACACCGTGATCATAATGAAACCTTGATTAACCAGGAGGGAACATTGTTGGCACTTCACAGGCTAAAAGTAAAATGATATCTGAGTCTTTTACCTCCAATTATAATACTGGGGTGTACTGGGTGGTGGGGTTCTGGGTTTGGACCCAGGCAAGGCTCTTCTGTTTGGAGTTTTAATGTTCACCCTTCTGTAGTTTCTCCCTTCATCCAAAATGGTGCTTACACCCTGGCAAATGAGAATTGTAATCTCAGGGGTTTTACGAATATAGCCTTTGAAAGCTCCAATGGATCATTTTAGCCGTCACCATCTTTGTTTTTTGAAACCAGAGTTTATGATCATAGGGGTGGATCTGACTGAAACTAAGGGGCACTGCAAGTTCATACAATAGTGACTTGCCAATCACAGTGTAGGCCTCCCTTAATGAATAATCGGCTTTATTGTCCTCTATTACCGGGGTCATAGAACGTATTTAAACTGTGCTACCCCCCCCCCACGACTGCACTTCTCCTCTAAAAACCACGTAGGTTTAGGTCATGGAATCAGTCAGGTAAGCTGAATTACTCCTGAAAAGTTAGAAATTTCACACATGTACAAACTGGATATGTATCGACACCGTGTGCCATTTATTTCTGAGTATAGCAGCCCCTCAGTGGCTTTTATATATTGGCTAAACAACATTAGTTTTACTACAGCAAATACAGATGCCTTATAATGATATAAGAGGTCACAGAGTTAGTAGAATCAGCAGAATTCAATTCAGTTTTACATAACATCAAATCGCAACAACAGTCACCTTAAGGTGCTTTATATTTCAAAATAAAGGCCCTACAATAAAACCCCAACAATCAGACAACCTCCTGTTTAGACAAGCATTTAGTGACAGTGGGAAGGAAAAACTCCCTTTTAACAGGAAGTGGAAGACGGCTCAGGGAGACAGGGCAGAAGACAAGAGCCAGAGATCCATAATCGCCAATTATTAAATGCAGAGTTATTTATAAACACAGAGTGAAAAGAGGTGAGTGAAGAAGAAATGATCAGTGCATCATGGGAAGCTCCCAACAGCCTGGGCCTACTGTAGTGTTTAGGGTTAACTGATCCAGAATAATTTTCAGACTAATCTTAAGACTAACCTTAAAAGTAGACAGGGTGTCTGTCTCCTGAATCCAAACTGGGAGCTGACGGCTCTTCCTCCCATTCTACTCTTAAATATCTAGGGAACCACAAGAAAGCCAACAGACTGATCGAAGTGCTCCATTGGGGTGATTCGGTACTATGAGGTCTTTTAAGTCAAGATTGGGTCTGATTATTAGTCTTTTATATGTCCATCAAGATTTAAATAGAAGCTACTGCTGCTACTTTTAATATTACAACAGCTATCATCAGAGTATCCAGTTAGAGAATATAAAACTGATGTTTGTCATTCTGGTCGATCTGGAGAATCTAAAAAACAGAAGACGTTCTGGAACAATGCATTACCGAGACACATCATTAGTGTCTTCAATTATTCCTTATTTATTATTTAGCACTGCAAATCTTTTTGGTAACGTACACTACTTATCGCTCATGATCCAACATGTCACATTTTACGCATGGAAAGAAATTACAGCTGTCAGCGATGACACAAAGCGGTGATGAGTAGTGTCTGAGATCTCAATTTACAGCTCATTAAAGGGAAAATTACAGAGAACAGTAGAGCTAGAGGATGGCACAGGCAGAAAATAGCGATTTTTGACACGGCTCCATAGGTACGTGGTATTTTAAAGCTGTGAGGAGAGAGCTGAAAGAAGGAATAAAGACTTTGTGAGGTGTAATTTTTCAATTTATATACGTGGTCAACACTTGAAGCAGCAGCAGAAGGAGCAGCAGCAGCTCCCTCCGAGTAATAACTCAGTCAAATCTGAATACACAGACGTGATGACTCTCGCTTCCTGAGGATATCATTATATGCAATTTCCAGTTGCAATTGCCTATAAATCTGCTTAGAAATTGTATAAAAAGGGATGGTCCTTGTATCTCCAGACCTTGCCTGAAAATGATCATGTTTAAAACTTGTATTTCAGCATGAGAGTAAAAAGTGGAGTCATTGTAAATAAAGGCCTTGAATAACAAATTCAGCTTTAAAGTGGGCTCATTACTCTTTTCCTTATTTGCTCACACTGAAAATGACTAAAGCCTTAAACAATGAGGCCAGAATATGTACAAGTAAGAAATGTTAGACTGCTCTAAATGCTCAATTTTTGTAAATCTCTTGGCTAAACAGTTTAGGCTGTGAGCAGTGAAGCTATACTTGACTGCTTTTCAAATGTTCTAAAGCAGCGGCCCCCAACCTTTTTTGCGCCACAGACCGGTTTACGTTCGACAATACTTTCACGGACCGGCCTTTAAGGTGTCGCGGATAAATACAGTCGTCCCTCGCTATATCGCGGTTCTCCTTTCGCGGCCTTGCTGTTTTGTGGATTTTTTTTGTGCAATTTTGTATGTTTTTTTTTTTTTTTTTTAACACCACATTGTGTTCTGCGTCCCGATTGGCTGTAGACCATTGTCAATGAATCTCGTGCCGTGTCTCCTGTACAGTACAGAATGCGTTCAGCTTGTCACATTTACATAAATCTTTGATCGCTAGCAGCAGACTCTGAAGTGCTGCACTGTATGTCTGTAAGTTTTCTCCCCAACAAACACAAAGATGTCGACGAAACGTCGTCACCTGCGGGTGCCTTTGTTTCATATTACTGCACTTATTTATCTACAAGGTTTGAACTTTGAGAGTGTTTAAACAAGAGAGAAAAGTTTGAAAATGTTCATGCCTCTCTGAGAAAAGTGTATAAAGTGTGTAGTGATGGGTTTTACAGCCTTAAAACATCTATAATAATTGCAAAAAATAAAGTTGCCTTCTTCACGGATTTCACTTGTCGCGGGTTATTTTTACAACGTAACTCCCGCGATAAACGACGGACCACTGTACAACAAAATGAAAACAGTATCGGTACCAAAAAAAGAAGATTTATTCATAACACACGGGAAAAGACCCAGGGAAACCGAGTTAACAATAAAAACAATAAAAAAAATAATGCTAAAAACCGATAAAAACCCTGAAAACCACAAATTTCACACCCGAGCCTTAACTCTTGCGGCCCGGTACCAAAGGACTCACAGACCGGTACCGGGGGTTGGGGACCGCTGATCTAAAGCAGCCAATTTAAAAATCTGATATACTGGGTGATATTTTTTCTTTCACACATAAAACATAAATGCATTTGCTAACATTTGTTATATGTAGTTATATACAAGTCCTTACTGAGATAATATGGCAGGACTATTTAAAAATATTGGTTTGTTATTGTCACTGTCAAGTGACGAGTCGCTGGTTACTTGCTTAGGCTTTACGATCTGATCACATCAGCTGGTTGTTTTTTTTTTTTTTTTAATGTTTCAATCATATATAGCCAACAGGGAAGTTGCAGAGTGTCCTCTGGTGGACAAACTAGGCAATATCAACGCTGTTAACATGGTTGAACAGCGTTTTTTCCTGTCACTACTTTGTCGGCCATTATTAAGGCGAGGACTGATATAAAGGCAAGGCAAGGCAAGTTTATTTATATAGCACAATTCAACAACAAGGTGATTCAAAGTGCTTTACAGAGACATTAAAAACAAAAACAAATAAAAAGCATGATTTAAAATTGATTAAAACAAGCAAGCAAACAAACAAACAAACAAAACAGTATATAAAATCAAATATCAAAACAGTAGATAAAATCAGAACAGTAGATAAAATCAGTAGTTAAAAAGTAGGTTTTGAAATTTAAACTTAAGTGTGGATTTGGTGCTTTATTCAAATGCAGCTGAGAATATTCAATTCAATTCAATTTTATTTATATAGCGCCAAATCACAACAAAAGTCGCCTCAAGGCGCTTTATATTGTACAGTAGATAGCACAATAATAAATACAGAGAAAAACCCAACAATCATATGACCCCCTATGAGCAAGCACTTTGGCGACAGTGGGAAGGAAAAACTCCCTTTTAACAGGAAGAAACCTCCGGCAGAACCAGGCTCAGGGAGGGGCGGCCATCTGCTGCGACCGGTTGGGGTGAAAGAAGAAAAACAGGATAAAGACATGCTGTGGAAGAGAGACAGAGATTAATAACAGATATGATTCGATGCAGAGAGGTCTATTAACACATAGTGAGTGAGAAAGGTGACTGGAAGGAAAAACTCAATGCATCATGGGAATCCCGGCAGCCTACGTCTATTGCAGCATAACTAAGGGAGGATTCAGGGTCACCTGGTCCAGCCCTAACTATATGCTTTAGCAAAAAGGAAAGTTTTAAGCCTAATCTTGAAAGTAGAGATAGTGTCTGTCTCCCGAATCCAAACTGGAAGCTGGTTCCACAGAAGAGGGGCCTGAAAACTGAAGGCTCTCCCTCCCATTCTACTTTTAAATACTCTAGGAACAACAAGTAAGCCTGCAGAGCGAGAGCGAAGTGCTCTAATGGGGTGATATGGTACTACAAGGTCATTAAGATAAGATGGGGCCTGATTATTTAAGACCTTGTATGTGAGGAGCAGGATTTTGAATTCAATTCTGGATTTAACAGGAAGCCAATGAAGGGAAGCCAAAACAGGAGAAATATGCTCTCTCTTTCTAGTCCCTGTCAGTACCCTTGCTGCAGCATTTTTCAGTGAGTTTTTAGGACATCCTGATAATAAAGAATTACAGTAGTCCAGCCTGGAAGTAATAAATGCATGAACTAGTTTTTCAGCATCACTCTGAGACAGGATATTTCTAATTTTAGAGATGTTGCGCAAATGGAAGAAAGCAGTCTTACATATTTGTTTAATATGTGCATTGAAGGACATGTCCTGGTCAAAAATGACTCCAAGGTTCCTCACAGCATTACTGGAGGCCAAGGTAATGCCATCCAGAGTAAGAATCTGCTTAGATACCATATTTCTAAGATTTTCAGGGCCGAGTACAATAACCTCAGTTTTATCTGAATTAAGAAGCAGAAAGTTAGCGGCCATCCAGGTCTTTATATCTTTAAGACATTCCTGCAGTTTAACTAATTGGTGTGTGTTACCTGGCTTCATGGATAGATAGAGCTGCGTGTCATCTGCATAGCAGTGAAAATTTATGCTATGTCTTCTAATGATGCTGCCTAAGGGAAGCATGTATAATGTAAATAGAATTGGTCCTAGCACTGAACCCTGTGGAACACCATAATTGACCTTAGTGTGTGAAGAGGACTCTCCATTTACTTGAACAAATTGGAGTCTATTAGATATAACAGAATAGAATAGGTGAGTCTTCAACCTGGATTTAAATAAACTGAGTGTTTCAGCTGATCTGAGGCTTTCTGGGAGTTTGTTCCAGATATAAGGAGCATAAAAGCTGAATGCAGCTTCTACGTGTCTGGTTCTGACTCTGGGGACTGATAACAGACCGGATCCAGATGACCTGAGGGATCTGGAAGGTTCATACTGGGTCAGGAGGTCACTGATGTATTTCGGTCCTAAACCATTCAGAGCTTTATAGACCAGCATCAGAACTTTAAAGTCTATCCTCTGATGGACAGGCAGCCAGTGTAAAGACCTCAGAGCTGGACTGATGTGGTCCACTTTTTGGTCTTAGTGAGGACTCGAGCAGCAGAGTTCTGAATGAGCTGTAGTTGTCTGACTGATTTTTAGGTAGACCTGTAAAGATGCCGTTACAGTAATCAAGCCTACTAAAGATGAATGCATGGACTAGTTTTTCCAGGTCCTGTTGAGACATCAGATCTTTTATCCTTGAAATATTCTTGAGGTGATAGTAAGCTGATTTTGTTATTGTCTTAATGTGTTTTTCTAAGTTTAGGTCTGCATCCATCACTACACCCAAATTTCTCGCCTGGTTTGTGGTTTTTAGGTGTATAGATTGAAGTTCTCTGGTGACCTGTAATCGTTTTTCTTTGGCACCAAAGACTATTACCTCAGTTTTATTTTTGTTTAGCTGGAGAAAAGTGTGGCACAACCAGTCATTAATTTCCTCAATGCATTTACCAAGAGCCTGTACAGGGCCTCGGTCTCCTGGTGACATTGTGATATATATTTGTTTGTCATCTGCGTAGCTATGATAGTTTATTTTGTTGTTCTTTATAATCTGTGCCAGTGGGAGCATGTAAATGTTAAACAGAAGGGGTCCCAAGATGGAACCTTGGGGAACTCCACATGTGATACTTCTCTGCTCAGATGTGAAGTTACCTATTGATACAAAGTATTTCCTGTTTTCTAAGTATGTTTTGAACCAGTTTAGTACAGTTCCTGAAAGACCTGCCCAGTTCTCCAGTCGTTTGAGTAATATGTTGTGGTCAACTGTATCAAATGCTGCACTGAGATCCAGTAAAACTAAGACTGACATTCTCCAAAAGTTGAATCTTTTCATCTGGACGTAGCGTTTTGTGGGAGAAACGTTTCGTCACTCATCCAAGTGACTTCTTCAGTCTCAGCTGACTGCAGGTTTCCCCAAACCTTATAAACAGTACATTTGCATAATGACTGAAACCAGCCCACTGAAGGAACAATGGGCTGTGAGGTCAGTTCCTTAATCATAATTATGCAAATTCCCATGACCATTGATCAACAATCACTGACCAAAACCCACTGATCAAAGAACACTGATCAATGGCCATGAGTACCATTCACAGAGAGTTGGGGAATGGCTGCAATCACAGCATTGTAAGATTACTGGAGCACAAACTGGGTGTCATCAGGACGCTACAACACAGAGCGAACACCATCCCCACTGACACAGCGGCCAGGGAGGCAGAAGGACAGCACATCAAGAAAGCCCTGAGTAAATGTGGTTATCCCAGCTGGACTTTTGTCAAAGCGGGAAAGGCACCTAAAGAAAGCTCCAGCCGATCCAGGAGAGAAGGACAACCGCTGCCCAGGCGAAAACCTGTAGTGATCCCATATGTGTCAGGAGTATCGGAACAGTTGAGATGCATTTTTTCTAAACACCGTGTCTCTGTGGCTTTTAAACCCCAAAACACGCTGTGCCAAAAACTGGTCCACCCCAAGGATCGGGTCCCCCGACACAAACAGAGTAACATAGTGTACGCTGTTAAGTGCCAGGAGGATTGCCAGGATTTATACATCGGGGAAACCAAACAACCTCTAGCGAAGCGGATGGCACAACACAGAAGAGCTACCTCATCAGGCCAGGACTCTGCAGTCTATTTACACCTACAGGCCAGTGGACACTCTTTCAATGATGAGGATGTACACATCCTGGACAGGGAAGAACGCTGGTTTGAGCGCGGAGTCAAGGAGGCCATTTAAGTGAAGAGGGAAAGACCATCTCTGAATCGAGGAGGGGGCCTAAGGGTACATCTTTCGCCATCTTACAACGCTGTGATTGCAGCCATTCCCCAACTCTCTGTGAATGGTACTCATGGCCATTGATCAGTGTTCTTTGATATGTGGTTTTTGGTCAGTGGTTGTTGATCAATGGTCATGGGAATTTGCATAATTATGATTAAGGAACTGACCTCACAGCCCATTGTTCCTTCAGTGGGCTGGTTTCAGTCATTATGCAAATGTACTGTTTATAAGGTTTGGGGAAACCTGCAGTCAGCTGAGACTGAAGAAGTCACTTGGATGAGTGACGAAACGTTTCTCCCACAAAACGCTACGTCCAGATGAACAGATTCAACTTTTGGAGATTTACTTTCCTGGATGATTGAGAATGCATTAAGACTGACATTGTTCCACTGTCTGTGTTCAGACATACGTCATTAAACACTTTGGTCAGAGCAGTTTCAGTGCTGTGGTTCTGTCTAAAACCTGACTGGAAGGCATCATAGCAGTTATTCTGTTTTAAGAAGTAATTGAGCTGTTGAGAAACTGCTTTTTCAATGATCTTACTTAAAAATGGGAGATTTGAGATCAGCCTGTAGTTATTCATTTGTGTCTTGTCAAAATTGTCCTTTTTCAGTATAGGTTTTATTACAGCAGTTTTTAGTGATTCTGGAAACACACCTGACATGAAAGAAAAGTTGACAATCTGTAACAGGTCTGACTCCAAAGTCTTTGTGACCTTTTTGAAAAAACTTGTTGGCAGGACATCTAAACAGCAAGAGGAGGAGTTCAGTTGACCTAAGATGTCCTCCAGGTCTTTGCTGTTAATAGGGTGAAACTGTTTGATGGTGTCTGTGAAGGTTCTCAGTCATCCAGGTCATCGTAGTCAAAGGAGTTTGCAAAGAAAAGCGTCTGGACTTCTTTAAGTTGCTTGAAGACGTTTCACCTCTCATCCGAGAAGCTTCTTCAGTTCTAAGGGTCAAATGGCCGAGAATCCCAGATTTAAACCCAGTGGGAGTATCCCCCCAAGGAGGGACAAAGGACCCCCTGGTGATCCTCTAATCACATGCGCCAAGGTGTGAAAGCGGGTGTGGGACCTAATCAGCCAGGGTTTCGGGTGAGCTCATTGTGAAACCTGGCCCCACCTTGTCATGTGAATTCCTGAGGTCAGATGGCCCAGGATGTGAGTGGGCGTTAA